>NC_141044.1:41997500-42015000 GCF_052040795.2 Danio rerio
CATACTGCAGTCAAAATGTGTACCAAATGCTGTCCGACGCGATCACGTGACCCATTAAGTTTACGTTACTTACGCTAACACAAACAAAGCTAAGTAAACATGCTAACGTTTTTAAACGTTGTTATACTGTTATTAATATTACCCACATGAAAAATACTTCATAGTACAACAGTGTCTTGAACCATATTATAGTAAAATATGCTGCTTGAGTTTATCTTAATTCATATAGTTGCTTTGATAATACAATTATAGTAATATCGTATAAACAACCCAGGCTACTGTGTAAACCTTTATTTAAATATCTATATAGGGTATACACCACAGTTGTAGTAAAAATTAATGTATATGGTACTATTACAGTTTATCGGTTTACTAGTTAATACTACAGTTTTGTAAATATTAGAATATATATATATATATATATATATATATATATATATATATATATATATATATATATATATATATAGTTTAATAAATTTTACTATTGTAGGGTTCAAGACACTGTAGTATTTACTATAAAGTAGCCTACTAGAGGATATTTTTTTATGTGGGCATTGTTATTTATTTAATTAGTGAACAACATATTGAGTTTACATTTTTTTATTAGTTTCTTAGTCCTATTTATTTATTGATTTACATATTTTTTGCTTGCATTTAATGACATAATATGGCTGTCTGTATGTTAACCGGTTCCGTCTCAGCTGTCACTGCTGTCTGCTGTATTTTGAGAGCGGCTATAAATAACCCAGCAGCTGCCTGTGCTTCTGTTCATTCACGTAGGCCTCTAGAATACTCTCAAATAATCGAATACAGGACAGTCTACTGTTTGTCACATTAATTCCTTATGAATTCCTGTTTTCCTGTGCTGCATTCTTCAGTAATTTTCATCATTCATTAAAAAAAATTTGTTAACCGGAGGAACACATCACAGCCAATCAGCTGATGTACAGATTAATTATGCTGAAGAACCACTGAATTGAATGTTCATCTCTAAATTATGCAGTTGTTTATTTATCATGTGTTGCAGTTATGATAGATCATTTTTTAAATCTTAAGGTTGGATGTACGGTTTCTTCCATAGTATGTCCTTCAAAGATCCATAATCATTAATTCTAATATTAATATTTAATAATAATAATATAGAAAGTAAGTTGTTATATTTTGGCTGTGTAAATACAGATACAGTAACGGCAGACAATATATACCTGATATATGCTCTCATGGCTGCCAGTAAAAAAGCAATCACACGCAAATGGCTACAGCAAGAGTGACCAACCTTAAATAATTGGATAGATGCAACTATTGAGATCTATACAATGGAAAAAAAATCACTTTTGTTATTAATTTAAAGAAGGATATTCACTCATTTTCTTGTCAGCTTAGTCCCTTTATTAATTCGGGGTCGCAACAGCGGAATGAACCGCCAATTTATCCAGCACATTTTTACAAAGCAGCCACAACCCATCTCTGGCAAATATCCACACACACACACACACACTCACACACACACACACACATACTGAATGTTTCCCAGAGATGGGTTGCAGCTGGAAGGGTATCCGCTGCGTAAAAACGTACTGGATAAGTTGACAGTTCATTCCGCTGTGGCGACCCCGGATTAATAAAGGGACTAAGCCGACAAGAAAATAAATTAATAAATAATAATAATAATAATAATTATTATTATTATTATTATTATTATTATTATTATATAAAATAAATAGAAGTAACATCGAATAATAATAATAATAATAATAATAAAAATAATAATAACAACAACAACAATAATAATACTAATAATAATAATAATAATAATTATTATTATTATTATTATTATTATTGTATAAAAATAAATAACATTGAATAGTAATATTTATAATAATAATAATAATTATAATAACAAGATCAATTTTAAATCATCTGTGCTGCTTTATGTTGATTTGCAAACTATGATGCATTTTATATTTCAGAATGATTTGATGAATTGTACTATTGTCATTCATCTAAAATTGAAAAGACTTTACTGGCTAGTGGCTACTATTCCTTTGATCAGTTTAACGCAGCATTTGTTTATTTATTTTTATTTAGCAAAAAGAAGTATTGAATGAGCAGATAAAGAAATTTTGCAGTCCTTATACCACAGATATTTTGCAATTATTTTCCTTATATTTTGCCTTTTTTTGCAATTGAGCAATGATATGTAACAGATAGTGTTGCTGTAATTAGTTACAAAGTCATTAGTTACTTTAAATTAAATAAAAAGTAAAATAGCAATTCATTTACTTTTAAATATTAAGTAATTTAATTACAGTTGCTTAGGCTTACCTTAAATAAAGTTTAAATTAATCAAATAAAGAAGACTAAACATGCTTAGAAAATAAAATATTAGTTGATAATATGAAATATGGGGGCAGCGGAGGCACAGTGGGTAGCGCTGTCGCCTCACAGCAAGAAGGTTGCTGGTTCGAGCCTCAGTTGGGTCAGTTGGCATTTCTGTGTGGAGTTTGCATGTTCTCCCTGTGTTGGCGTTGATTTCCTCCGGGTGCTCCGGTTTCCCCCGCAGTCCAAACACATGGGCTATAGGGGAATTGATGAACTACATTGTCTGCAGTGTGTGTGAATGAGTGTGTATGGGTGTTTCCCAGTACTTGGTAAAGGGCTGAAAGGGCATCCACTGTGTAAAACATATGCTGGATAAGTTGGCGGTTCATTCCACTGTGAAGACCCCTGATTAATAAAGGGACTAAGCTAAAAAGATAATGAATGAATGTTTTTTGAACGAACTAACGTTTACATTTCTCTCTCCTGTTTTTCAGTGTTTCAGACAATAAGGCCAACAAGCCTGTAGGTTTCCGCTCGACGAAGGAGATGTTTGAGAAAATGGAGGAATCCTTTAAAATATGCGCGCAGTGTGAGAGACTCCCGTCACAAGTAAAAGGCTCACTGAAGAGATGCACTCGGTATGAGGACGATTGTGATGATATTATGATCAAACTAAATGTTCTGTCTCAGTTGATCTACAGTAAAACACCTGTCTCTGTGTCTGGCGCAGCTGTCTGAATGTGTATTACTGCAGTAAAGAGTGTCAGAAGAAAAACTGGCCTCAGCATAAACACTACTGCAATAAACTGCGCATGGCGGCGGTGGACAGATGCGTCGAGTGGCTCATTTATAAAGGTGAGCTTAGCTGTTTATTAAGCTTTAAAAATAAAAACATTTTCTTAATAGTAAAAACATTAAAGGGTCGGCGCCAATAGCCTAGTGGTAAGTGCCAAGTACACATACACATTAGTACACATTAGTACACATAGCTCTTGGTGACCTGAGTTCGATTCCCAGCTCGAGGTCCTTTGTCAAACATTCCCCTATCTCTGCTCCCAACACTTGTTTATTAAAGTTGTTTATTTATACACATACATGCAGTAAACACTATATTAAAAATCTTGGTTGTAAAACATAAACGGTAACACTTTACAATAAGGTTAATTAGTTAATGCATTTACTAACTTGAACTAATCATGAACAGCACATGTACAGCATTATTAATCAGAATTGAACATTTACTAATGCATAATTAACATCCAAACTCAGGCTTGTTAACATTAGTTAATGCACCATGAGTTAACAAACTAACAATGAACTACTGTATTTTCATTAACTAACGTTAACTAGCATGAACAAATACAGTAGTAAATGTATTGTTCATTGTTTGTTCATGTTAGCAAATGCATTAATTAACATTAACTAATGAACCTTTTTGTAAAGTGTGACCACATTAACTGTATCATCTGTATTAGGGATTCTAAGATTTTACAGATATTAACTCTGGTTTTCTGTAAAGCTGGTAATATTTCTTCTAAAAATGTCTGATAAAATCTCTTCCATAGTTCAGATTTAAGATATTGTCATTTACAGCTGTTTTTCTTTTCTTGTTTCTATAAAATGAAAATTAGTTGGAATAACAAATGTTTTCACTTGTCATCGTTGAAAATAAAGGTTTTAAAGGTCTTTTAAAACATGTTTTGACACATTTAAACACATCAGTTTTAATCATTTGTTATTTTTAATTTTTATTCTTGATTTTTTTTTGTTCTTGTTTATCTAAATCACTTTGAATTACTAATGTGTTTGAAATGTGACATATAAATAAACGTTCCTTGCCTTATTTCACCAAATATAGATCTTTTATTTCCCCCTGAAGTTAAAACATGTGTATTATTTTAACTAGAAATTAATATTAACATATTGAAACATAGTTTTTTTCTCTTATTTTCACCATCATTTTAAATGATTATATTTGTACTCAAAAAGCATTATTGGAGATCTATTTTCAGTAACAGATTTTAATCCCATTGATCATCATAATAAACAGACACATTTGAAAAAATCCTGATTTAAAGCTTGCAGTGTTACAAAAGGTTTTAAACTTTAATTAGTAGGTGCAGTCCCTCTTCTTAACATACAATCTATAAAGTATTAGCAAACATATTAATAACACTGAAAATAAACATTGTGTTTGTGGCTTACATTTGTCGGTGTCTGGAGTGAAGTGATGCCATGCTGCTTGGATTTCTTTCAAATTACAACATGCCGAGACCTACCGCCATTTGATTGGATGACAATCATCCACTTTCATGGACTGCAGGCTTTAAATTGGATGAAATGCTCAGAAATTACTATAAACATGGGCTGACATGATGTCCATTGTGACATGTAATGTCCAAAAAAAAAACTTGCACAGTATTTAGCAGAAAGAAACGTGAATTATATCATAAATACATAACTTGAATTGTGAATCCAGAGAAACTACAAGTGAGCTGTACATAAAGGTGACTCATTTCTAACATCCAATAGGAGACCTTCCTTTCCCTACGAAGGCGTGGTCTCGTCCTGCAAACAAAGTGAGCGGTTGGAATGATTGGTTGTCGATGCAGGGAGATCTGACGGCCCGTCTGGAGCCCATCCTATCAGGACAGAACATGGCAGACCTCTGGACCAATGGATGCAGGCCGCGGCCGGAGGAAGCAGAGCTTCGAGAGTCTGTGTGGAGAGTTTGCAGTGAATTTCTTTCCAGGCCTCTTACTATCGGAATGGGGATTCGGATGTTTAATTTAGATCCATATTCACGGCCTCTGACTGTACATGTTGTGGGAGCCGCTCAAAACGAGACCCTGGGAGCCCGAACCACAGATCTGGACGAGCTCAGCCACATGTTCCCGGGGCACCAGGGGCTGGAGGTGGTGATGGTGGGGCCTGAGGTGGTCCAGGGGCCCATCATGAGGCCTCCTTTGAGGGCGTTCGGGCCCCGAGGACGAGTCTACATCAGCGCCTACAAGGGCCTCTACCATGAGTTCTGGGAGGAGAAAGTGGAGAAAGGAGAAGCTGCCAAACCTGATCTGGTGGTGGGATTTCATCCAGGTACAAACAGACCACCACAAATCCTCCTCCAGCACATCAACAGATTTTTTGATCATCAAAATAAAATAATTAAATATATGTTTTATATTTCAAGTACATATTTCATGTCTAATATTTCAAGTACATCTAAAATCTGTAAAACAAATTTAGTTTATATATTTAAGTTTTAATTTTAATATTGTTAATAAAGTAAAAAAGATGAAATCAAATAAACTATTAAAGTAAAATAAAATACAATACAAATACTATAAATTAAATTAAATACAAATACTCGCCTCACAGCAAGAAGGTCGCTGTGTCGCTGGTTCGAACCTCGGCTTAGTTGGCGTTTCTGTGTGGAGTTTGCATGTTCTCCCTGCCTTCGCATGGGTTTCCTCCGGGTGCTCCGGTTTCCCCCACAGTCCAAAGACATGCAGTACAGGTGAATTGGGTAGGCTAAATTGTCCGTGGTGTGTGAGTGTGTGTGTGTGAATGTGTGTGTGGATGTTTCCCAGAGATGGGTTGCGGCTGGAAGGGCATCCGCTGCGTAAAAACTTGCTGGATAAGTTGGCGGTTCATTCCGCTGTGGCGACCCTGGATTAATAAAGGGACTAAGCCGACAAGAAAATGAATGAATGAATAAAATACAATAATAAAAAATTATTTAAAATAGTTGCAAATAATTAAACTACACCTAAAATTTGTAAAACTAAATATGTAAAATTAAATTTAAAATGTATTTACTCTAATTGCATTTAAAAATCCGTTTAGAAATAAAGTTAGTATCTCTGCTAAATTAGTGATACCCCTTGGAACTACTTGAGGTTGTGTAAACTGAGTATATTTTCATTTTGGGTGAACTGTAACTTCTCTGAAAGATTTATCTGAAAATTTTTGGGTAGTGCTAACCCTGTGTTTGGTCAAATCTAACCACTGGGTTGTTTTTTCAAATGACAAATGACATTTAACTCCGCTATATTTTACCCAAAGTTGGGTTAATACACTTCATAGTAAACTTCAGAGTGTATTCGTCACAAACAACTCACTTTAGGTTACAGCAGCAACATATGACAAATTACATCCACTTTATAAAAGCACAGATTCTTCTGTTTATACACGTAAAACAGTATGTTTGAACTCTTATTAATTTTGAATGTTATTTTCAGGGTTTGAGGGACAGGAAGTGAGTCAGGATTGGTTTCCGACGCTCTTGCTGTTACGAGACTACAACATCCCGACTTTAATTACCATGATCAGGTAAGTTTGTTTCACAAAAGCATGCAGAACAAATGATACACCATATCTGAGAATTGTAGTGTACACTATATAGTTTCAGCGTCGATATTGTGCTGAATGTGCGCATCTGCAAGAAAAGGCAGTGTCAAGTTGGGATCATTTTTGACCAGGAGCAACAACTGAAACTTATATGTTTTGTGTTGTCACTATAAAGTTGAATTACAGAGTTACCAAAACATTTATCATTTGCTTTGGTTTTGGAGATCTTATATGCAAAAATCACTTTTAAACACAGTTGTTTGGTGACAGTTTGTGAATATAGGCAGCTTCTAATGGTTAAAGTTAATTAATTATCTTTTTAATAATCACACTTGATTAAAACAGTCTGCAGAAACACATTGACATTGACACATCTATCGATCTATCCATCTATCCATCCGTCTGTCTGTCTGTCTGTCTATCTAATCCATCCATCCATCCATCCATCCATCCATCCATCCATCCATCCATCCATCCATCCATCCATCCATCCATCCATCCATCCATCCATCCATCCATCCATCCATCCATCTATCTATCTATCTATCTATCTATCTATCTATCTATCTATCTATCTATCTATCTATCTATCTATCTATCTATCTATCTATCTATCTATCTATCTATCTATCTATCCCATACATCCATCCCATACATCCATCCATCTATCACATCCATTCATTCATCTATCTATCTTATCCATCCATCCATCCATCTATCCCTTTCTCTCTCCATCTATCCTCAGTGAAGCGGAGCGTCAGAGTACTCTTCATATGTTCATGGAGCTGGAGATGTATGTGAAAGACACCGGCTCGAACCCCTTCAGCTCTCTGAAACCTGAACAAATACCGAAAAGCCCCAACAAATCGCTCATTTATGCAAACGCTCACTACATTTCTTTCCAAGGACTGCTGGAGATTAAAGAGGAGGAAGAGCAACACTAATACTGCATATTTTACAGTTTTCCTCAGTCGCTTTGGCACATTTCTTAGATCAAGAATTGTCAAGACTACCTGTTCAATCTTCACATCATTGTGCCACTTCTGCACACTAAAAAAAGCAGTTTCTCATTTCTTTGAACAAGTGGCATATGCTTTGGTACTACGATTATGTACAATTATCTACTGTTTCCTACATTATTGAATGATTATGCCATTTTGATCAAAATGTATTATAATGGTTTCTGTCTGAATAGTCTCACCCCCACAACATTGAGGCATTGTGTTTGATCAAGGTGCAGCTGAACTCTGCAGAAAGGGAGATCTCCTGGAACAGGTTTGGCCACTCCTGCTATAATCGCCAAGGTTAGAAATGTATGCAAATCCGAGCAGATAAACTGATATATCAATTTGTCGTTTTAAAGGGGTGGTCAAGAGTGTATTTTAAGGCTTGGTTGTGTTTATAAGAAACAAAGCAATGTGTGCTCATGCTTTATTTGTAAAAAATCACTTTATTTTTTTACAAGTCTTACTTTGATTATAAACAGCTACCAAAGAGCTTAAAATGACCAAGAGGCGACACTCTAGTGTAATTTGGGAAACAGCCACTAGAAGGTGCAGCGGCCATTTTGGAATGAAAACTCCATTAGAACAACAGCATATTATTAGTCTGTAAAATAAACTATTAATAGTGCCGATGATTATAAATAAATAAATAAAAAACAGAGCAGCTGCTTGCCATTGCAACAGTAATGAGATCCAATGGACAACCAATCACTTTCACTCCAAAATAGCGGAATCCGGGGCTGTTGCTGGGCGCTGCTGTTGCAATGGAACGTTCTATTGAGTGTTGCCTCTTGGTCATTCTTTGCAGCTACTCAGCTAACATGAAAACGACTGTCATATTTCCTAGTTTCTCATAAAGCCCGCCCTCAAGAGGCTCTGATTGGTCAGCTAACATAATGTGCTGTGATTCCACGTCACCAGGAAGCGTCACTTTATTGATGCTAATTGTTTACATGATATATATAAGTCTGCTATTCTGTTACTCACCTTTCACTTGTCAAAATCCTGTTTGAGTTTCTTTTTTCTATTGAAGACATTTAAAAATATATATTTTAAACTGGCAACCATTAACTTACATATTTGATTTCCTCCTGTGGAAGTCAATGCCCCCATAGCAAAATTTCTCCGGCCCAGCTCTGGCCCACACCATCCGCATTTGCTTGGCCAACATGCCGCAGTGAATTACGGTACATGACTGGACCAAGTCTGGCTTCCATACAAGAAGCAAACATGGACCACATCTGGGCCTAGTCTCAGCCAAGTTAATGACCCATACTTAGGCTTGAACTGGGCCACATATGTTGATGTGTCGCGACTGCAATGTTTTTATAAACCCTTGAAGCATTTCGCTTTATGGCTGTGCTTTTTCTTGAAGTGACCAGATTAACAGAATTTTTTCTTTACTAAAAATTATTTTTAATGTATTTTAAAAGTGGGTCAAGATAGACCCAACTTACGTGGCCCACATATACATTTTAACATCTGGGCCAAATACTACATTTGATATCTGGCCCAAGTCTTGAGTGCCACCAGTAAGATGGTGCTACTTCTGCCAAACCTGGGCCATGTTTGGCCCACATGATGGATGCCAGTGCCGGACGAATGCCGGCTGTGTCATCTTTATGCCAAATCTGGGCCAGAATTCTTTGCTACCTGGGTCCCACATAGCAAACAGACTTGGCCCAAATGTGGCCTCACTATGGCACTGCTGGCGTGTTGCCGGCACTGGCGCTCATAATGTCAGCCGAATGTGGGCCATGCATGGCAATGATGGCACTGCATGCATGACGGCAAACTACATTTGGGCCAGGAGGTGTGTGGCCCAGATTAGTGTAGGGAATGTTCACATTGTTTAGGTAACATTAGGTTGGGTTATGGCTCAGTTTTGGGGGTTTCTGGTTAAATGGTGGTTGATATGGTTAACTTATAGCTAATAATCGGTACCAATAATAAACCTGTTTTGGCCCAGTTAAGGGTAGGGCCAGATGGAATCTGCGGACGTTTTTTGCTATTACTGCAGAGAATTTTAGTAAAAGTCTCCGGATTTCTGCTGAATTATTTTGGGGGTATCATAACTCAGTGTTGCCAGATTGGAAATGTCAAAGTATCGTACCAGTATCGTATTTGGAGTATCGTATTTGGAGGAAAATTATTGTTCACGAGTCAAACTGAGAGTATACAACTATTATCTAGACACATAGCGTTTTGACACAACGAGCAAATTACCACAATACGTTAAAAAAAAACTAGGTACCTTAGTGGGAAGGTTCAAACTCCACCTCTGAGTTGCTGTCATTGAATGTTGCTAGATGTTGAGGGATTTATTTTTCCGTACAAATTGGATGCCGTAATGGACTGCAAAATAGTGCTGGTCGGCTTGAAAGCAGTGCACACTCTGGTGTGCATGCTTTGTATTGATGAGACTAACTTTGAAAAAACACGTTCACAAGACGCATTTGAATGGGGAAAAACGAGAACATCAAGGGAAAACTCCCGTCCTTCTCACCTTCCTTTACAGCATGAATTGTTTTAACATTATTGCTTAAAAGATCGACCTCAAACTGAAAACTACTGACCTAACCACGGGCACGCACAGCAGGAGCGTTAACTCGTGAGAGAGAGAGAGCCATTCTCCACTTTGATTGGCTGAGAAGAGGCAACGTAAGATGAGATAGAAAACATGCCTATGCCTAACTCCACCTACTCCTCACAGACAGCACAGAAAAGATGCAGCTAGATCAATAAGTAAAAAAGTCCGAAGATTAAAATTGAGTTACTTTTAAATGCCATAAAATTCTGAAATTATCGTACAATATAGGATTTTTCTCATTATTGATCGTACATCGTACAGAGGTCGAAATTATCGTACAAATACGATAATTATCTTACGTCTGGCAACACTGTCATAACTAAACCTTAATATGTCAAATAAAAAGTAATACCTTTTTTCAACTTTTATTTAATGTTTAAAATGCAAATCCAATTAGATTGACTTCATTTGGTAAACAAAGTCGCGCATATGATATATCTACTAAATGACAGAAAATATTACTGTACACACTGCATTGTAGATAAATCAGATGAATATTTACATATTAGTCCATTATATCACTGTAATTAATTTTACAACTGAATAAATATAGATTTATACTTATTTACTTAAGTAAATAGACAGAATTAATGATGAGCTAAAAAACAGCGGATTTCTGTGCGCACAGATTCCATGTGGGCCTAGTTAAGGGTAATAAATTGGGTGTGATTCGGACCGGTTATGGCCCATGTGTCTTTAATCCAGTTATGGGCCACCTCAGGACTGCACTCTTTGTGGTACTTGGGCCGAGAGAAAAGTTATTGTGTGGCCCGGAGCTGGCCCAGAAAGCATTTGCTATGTGGGGTGGTTACTAAATTCTAACATTCTTCAAAATATCTTCTTTTGTGTTCAACAGAAGAAAGAAACTCATAAAACTTTGGAACCACTCGATGGATAATAAACAGTAAGTTAAATTAATTTCTGGGTGAACTATCCCTTTAAATATATTCAGTTTATTTTCCTAATGCCAATCCATTTCATTTAATTCCAATGCATGTGCAGTTGGTCACTTGTATACATTCACAATATTGAACAAATTCTTCATACATTGAATTTCTATACTGAAGCTAAACACAATCAAACATCTGATGATGTCTCTGAAATATTAGGGAAAAAATAGCTCGAAAACCTGTTGCTTTTCAAAGCGATTAGTTGCCTTTATCTAAAAATAGTAAGTAAACACCTTTCCTTAGATAATAAACTACAATCATAATTATAAAAACCTTAACAGTTTCAACTTACAATGGTTTTACATAAGTTTTTAAAGTAAAATCAACTTGTAGCTTTGAAGTTACAACAATTTTACTCACTTTTTTAAGTAGACTCAGCTTGTCGCTTTGAAGGCATTGAGTTTACTCACTTTTTAAAGCACCTAATCGCTTTTTACACTGTACGTCTACCTGTTTTTGTAAATGACAATCAAAATCAAAACAAGGTCTGCGATGTACAATCCCAAGTTCACATAAGTCAGTATTGTGACCATGTTGAGGTCATGAAGGCGATGATCCTGGTTTTTAGAGTCTCTTTTATGTTGTTTATATCCGATGGCGGGCCATATAATGGCTGCAGATACATACAGAACCACAGCTATAATGTCCAACACCAGCTCCAGCTTACTGAGATCACAGCATCGCAGCAGATCCACACACTTCTGCAGGTGAGATGGCATCACCACTACTGTTGGAGGAAAACACACCACGTACACCACGATGCACCAGACCAGACCTGGAGGCCGGAATTGGTTTTCGACTCCTCTGAAGTAATTGTATATTCCGGTGAAAATAAGACAGGCCACAAACGCCTGGCTGAAGCGCAGGATGCCTTGAACGTTGGATAGATAGCCAGCAGGACATTTGAGTTTCAGCGTCACAGCATCGACCGTGTACGCAATAAACGCAAGGATGGCAAAGATGGCGCAGATGATATCAACAATGCATGTGGCGCAAACAAAAACGATGCAGTAGATGAGACACGCGGACAGCAGCATGACGGAGCACAGCAGGGTCAGTCCACAGGAGAGATCGTCCCATGTGTGTTTCAGCACAAACAGCTCGATCAGTTTAGCAAGCAAAAACTTCTCAACCACCAGGATCACCACGGCCATGATGAGTGCGAATGCCCACACGAATTCACACCAGATCCCATATGGGCTGTACATGGGGCCTCGAAACATGGGGACGATCAGGGCCACTGCGCAGAAGATGATCTCTATGATGCGGAGCACAAGAGGCAGACTCAGTCCAAACGGAGGCATCGTGCTTCGTATGATCCTGAAGTGTATGTGAGTGACTGTGCACAGGTGGTCAGATCATTAAAAGGGCTTGATTTACATTTAATCTGCCAATAAAATATTTGCACACATGATATATTGCTGTGTGAGTGTGTGTGTGTGTGTGTGTGTGTGTGCTTCTCATTATTCAGTTTGATTTTCAGTTTTAGATCATGGTTTCTATGGGGCACTATTTCTATGCTTCATTTGGATTAAGTTCACAGTACTCATTAGGATTAGTTTTTGAACTTAAATGGTTTGTTGCAATCTTTTTCCTCAAATGGTTTAAGTTACCTTAACTTTTTGGGTTTTACAGTGTGGGTTTACTCAGTGTTTAAAATAAAAGTCAACTAATCGCTTTAAAACCAATGGGTTTACTCACTTTTCAAAAATAAAATTAAACTAATCGCTTTATACCAACAGGTTTACTCAGTTTTTAAAACAAATGTCCACTGATCACTTTAAAACCAATTAGTTTACTCTATTTTTAAAATTAACATCAATTAATCACTTTAAAGCCAATGCACTGTAAAACCTAATAGTCAACTTTATCAGATGAAATGAGTGTAGCTAAGTTTTTGAACTTAAATGGTTTGTTGCAATCGGTTTCCTCAAATGGTTTGAGTTACCTAAACCTTTTGGGTTTTACAGTGTGGGTTTACTCAGTTTTTAAAATGAAAGTCAACTGCTTTAAAACCATAGGATTCACTGAGTTTTTAAAATAAAAGTCAAATCGCTTTAACACCAATGGGTTTACTCACTTTTTCTTTCTAGAACTAATACGTTTTTACATTATATAATAGTGTATACTTAATATACTTAACTTATGTACATAATACTGCACATTTTGATACTCCAGGACACACCTAATACACCTAACGCCCAAAATAACAACAACACAAATGTTAAATAAATCTTTATTTTGAACAATCAAGCATTTTAAGACAGCAAAAATCAAATATAAAAACTACTTTCACTAACTGACTATGGAATGAACTTGAAAACATAATCAAATTAACTACATAAACATGTGATGGCTTCAAAAACATATAGTTCAACCCTTTATAAAAGAAAATCTCCACTTAGAAATGAATAAATAAATTGATTCTGTAACACCAACCCTACAGAACCCCCTTTAGAAATCTTTAGTATGCGTTTACTGAGTGATTAAGAGTTAAGAGCGTTTGAATCCACAGATACCAAGGCAGGTAAACACCAAGTCAATGACGTACAAACCCAAGTTAACATAAGTCATGAACATGACCACAAACTGGATGCTCCATACGCAGCTGTTCCCAGGACAGTCTTTAGGCCGCGGGTTTCCTCTGAAGCTGTAGATTGGCCACAGGATTGCTGCCGAAATGTAAAGCAGAACTGAAATGATCAAGAAGAGCATGGTTAAACGGTCAATGCTGAACGGCAGGCAGTTTTTGATCTTGGTCAAGATGTTGGTGATTATAACCAGTAGAGTCAAAGGCAAGGGAACCACATAGGCTACAATACACCAGATTAAAGCAGGTTTACCGGTGTAACCGATCAATGAAATGAGGATAACACAAGCAACGAAGGCTTCAAGTATCTTCAAGAAGCCTGGAAGTGCGGCCACATACGTCGCAGATCTTGACGAATCACATTTGTCCTTAAAAGTCTCCACTGAGTAAAGCACGCAACACACTGCTGACAGAATAGAGACCACCCAACCCCAAATGCACTTCCGGCATATGTAGAAATTGGCCATCGTGACCGTGCAGGAAAAGTTGCAGAGCGCCGCCATCATGGCCATGCCGGTCGTGAAGTCATCCCAGTCCATGCAAAACACCAAGATCAGCTTGTGTATGAGGAACATCTCTATTATTGTGATCAGCAGCGTGAGGATCGGACACAAACCCCAGATTACCATGCTGTAGATCCAGTAGGTGTGCATGGGGTGACCCCAAATGTAGCCCACCACAAACGTGACCCCACACATCACGATCTGCGCCATGTGCAGGAAGCTACGCGAGCTGGTCAGGGTGGACAGAGAGAATTTCGGCTTCTCCATCTTGAGGTGAAGTCAAGGAAATGATGGAGCGGTGTGTAGTGGCTCTTCCAGAAGCGTTATGAAAAACAGATGCTGTTAAAGGAAGATAAAAGTGTGTATGCAAAAGACACCGCAACCGTCTCATCATTCCCAACGCTCCACCTCATCATTATCAGTCATAGTGAACACTTTATATAATGGCATAATGCGACAGCAGTGCATTCATTTATAATTTCCAAGCAGCTTCATAATGATAAATGAGTGCTCTGTAAAAATGTTGCCGAAATTAAGTTAACAATACAGTTTTTCTCAGTGGCTTTGGTGCATTTCTCACAACACTATTTACATTTGCACAACAGTTAATGCATTTCTCAAAACAATTAGTACAAACTGCAAAACCTAGATGATAACCTGCAAAAGCACGTCACTTGCTGAAAATGGAGAGCTCATTCCTCAAAAGCAAGTATTGATGTCAATGAAAGTGTCAGTATCATCAAGATAAAAAGTCCTGCCGCCATTGTTTATGAACAAGATAGTCAAATGGCTATGTCCTGTTTTCATCATGACAGGTCACTCTGGATATTTTTTTCAATGCAAAAAAGTCAGATTTTGGTGACTCTTCCTGAAAATGCTCAAGACAGCACTATATTCTGCTTGCACAGCCATTTGAAAACTACAGTAAAGTTGGACATCACTGCATTTAGTGAGGCATCTGAGTACAAGACACAGAATGTTTCACATTTTTACTGCATTTGCTCTTTGCAATTCTAATTTATTCACAGCATTGTGCAAAAGAATAAACACACCCTTATTAACAACAAACATAAACTCCTTTTGGGTAGAGCTGTGCACAACTGTACACAATATTGCAGTACATACTGGAACTGAACCTGCAACATACACAGGTCTGTAAATCATTCATCAAATTTCTCAATTTTAAAGACATTTTCAGGAAAATAAAGATTTAAATTTATTTTTAAAAGTTTGCTCGACAGATTTTAATAACTAGTTCATAATTTTTGTATGTAATGACTTAAGTAATGAAATGAGAACTATTCGTTTATATGGAATGACTATTCAGCATTTACAAGTTTAGCTAATTTTGATTAATTGTTTTGAGAAATGCATTAACTGTTCTGCAAATGTAAATAGTGTTGTGAGAAATGCACTAAAGTGACTGAGGAAAAACTGTATTCACAGCATTGTGCAAAAGAATAAATACACCCTTATTTACAACAAACATACCCCCCCCCCCCCCCCTGGGGTCCTCATTTAAATCTGCGACGTCCCCCACTGGTCTTCACTTTTGTCCATAATCCCGCCGCCCTTCTTACTTACATCCACGACCAAAACAAGCCCCACCCTCTTTACTTACGTCCACAGCACTCCACCCACAATTTCGTGAAAGGTTGTCAGAGGGCCCGCTTTTTACGCAGCGAATGCCCTTCCAGCTGCAACCCAGTACTGGGAAACACCCAAACACTCTCATTCATACACTAAGAGCAATTTAGTTCATCCAATTCCCCTATAGCATATGTGTTTGGACTGTGGGGGAAACCGGTGTCCTGACTTTTTTATCAGATTATGCTACCAACACTGTATTTGAATGGTTCTGAGGTTGGGCTTAGGCATTAGGCAGGTTAGGGCGATATTACAGCTTGAAATCAAACTACAATCTCCACATTAAAATTTTCACTGGTAGCAAAATCTGATGGGCTGCATACTGCTTCATCAAAATGTGCTACCTACTTTTTAAATGGGAGGTTGGACAATATGACAAGGTAGGACAAATCGACAGAACACCGGAGCATCCGGAGGAAACCCACGCCAACACGGGGAGAACATGCAAACTCCACACAGAAATGCCAACTGGCCCAGCCGGGACTCGAACCAGTGACCTTCTTGCTGTGAGGCGACAGAGCTAACCACTGAGCTCCCATGCCACCCATGATTTGTTTTTCTTCTAAATATCTATATAAATATGTTTTGAAGAAAATCAGATTTTATTATGAACAGAAATCCTAAATGAGTTTTATTATGCAGTATATAAATATAAGCATAAATTGAGTCTTCTGAAGCAGAAACAACTCTGATCAGAGCTAAGCAAGAACCATCCCTTGCTGTTAGATAATCATTTAAATAATGAAGACACTATCAGTCTCTAGTCAAAGATGTTCATCAGGTGAAACTGTACAGCATTGTGGAAAATGAGCTCATGAAGGAGCAATGGAGGAAAACAGTCCAGGTTGTGAATTTGAACTTTATATTGAATTTTAATTTAATGTCAACTTAATAATGAATTTCAACACTACAGTTTGATACTGCCAAGCAAATAACAAAGTGACAGTCAAATATAAGCAACTATGGTGAAATATTTGACTATCATCTCCCTCGATTTC
Organism: Danio rerio; assembly: GCF_052040795.2. Lineage (NCBI taxonomy): Eukaryota > Metazoa > Chordata > Actinopteri > Cypriniformes > Danionidae > Danio > Danio rerio. The sequence continues at coordinate 42,014,458 of NC_141044.1, forward strand.
ATTGTCCTCTCCAGCTGTCGTTATCATTTGACTAACATTTTAAACTAGCAGCTATAGTCCTACAGGGTGAAACATATCTGTTAGTTAACAGTTTTCATATTTTGTGATTCACAAGTGTTTTCTGTTGATTTACGGTTGTGAATTGCATTATGGGAGGTTGATGTCCGCTCTGTCGACTTTTAACGTTAAAAATTAAACTCTACAGTTTAATAAAGTGACTTTTTATTAACATTCATTCATTTTCTTCTTGGCTTAGTCCCTTTATTAATCCGGGGTCGCCACAGCGGAATGAACCGCCAACTTATCCAGCATGTTTTTACGCAGCGGATGCCCTTTCAGCTGCAACCCATCTGTGGGAAACATTCACACACACTCATTCACACTCATACACTATGGACAGTTTAGCCTACCCAATTCACCTGTACCGCATGTCTTCGGACTGTGGGGGAAACCGGAGCACCCGGAGGAAACCCACGCGAACGCAGGGAGAACATGCAAACTCACACAGAAACGCCAACTGACCCAGCCGAGGCTCAAACCAGT
>NC_141044.1:42020000-42110000 GCF_052040795.2 Danio rerio
CATTTTCAGATCTGGGCTAAGGAAATGCGTGTGTTTGTTATAATGTTGATATTTTTCCGCTGACTGTTGACATGCGAAATACAGCTCGCATTTTGAGCACTTTAAAGGCATTAGAGCCGATAGAGCGCGTGCCAGGTGGACTTGACGGCGCGCGCGTGAGGCGGTTCTCTCGATTGCTGATTGGCTGACAGGCTGCTGACGTAAATCATCTACTATAATTACTACAGTAAAACAGTTATGTTTTGCATTTAGTGCAATGGTGTTGGATACAGTTTGTGTCTGGATTTGTGTTAATACTTCATGTATTGCTTCAATGCTTATATTAAGGTGATGAGATGCTTCGGTAAGGTTTTTACCATAGTTTTTACATGGCTTAAAAGTAGAACAGATATTTAATTCAATATCTTAAATGTAAACGTATGTAATAGTATTACTATGGTACATTAATTATGTTATTTTTGTTATTCGGCTTTAAAAAATCAGCATTTACTCACTCTTTACATGATGCAAACTTCACTTGAGTTTTTTTTATATTGAACACAAAAGAAGATATTTTGAAAAATGTTGCAAACCGGTAACTATTGACCTATATTGAACATTTTTTCAGACTATGGATGTCAATAGCTTCACGTTTCCACCATTTTTCAAATTATTTTTATTAAAAATGTTGAGGCTTTGTGAAATAATGATAACATTGGAGCATTAATTGAATGCATATGTCCTGTTGAGCAATGAATTTGAGGAAGCATGATATTTTTATTTGACAGAGGAAAAAAACATGATTGAACAAACAGCAGACCCTTGGCCTCCTCCACTGGACCAGCTCCATCTTCTGATCTAAATGCCTTTTAAAAAGAGTTTGCAGGACTTAAAAATAAAAAAATAAGTGATAATGGTGTAAATTTCGCTTCTAATCTTCAGTTTAGCAGTTCAGTTCTTAAGCATTTTATAGGACTTGTTATTTAAGCACTTTAAGCACTTGTTATTGTTTAGAAGAAAACACTTTATTTGACATAGTACTTTTAAATAAATGATGCAAAGCATAATCTCATATCTCAGTCTCAGTTTCCCAGTTTTTTTGCACTTTAAGCTCTTGTTACTTTATTTTTGTTATTATCGTCAGTATTTTAAGTCCGTCCGTGCAGTTTATATATATATATATATATATATATATATATGGGCAATTCCATGCAAATGTCAACCTTGCCATAAAAAATAATTTAGTTTTCACCAAAATAGAGAAATCGTTTCTACATTTTTTGTGTTAGCAAGTTTTTTACAGTACTTTAAAAATACTCGTAAATGTATCTGTCTGTATTTCAAACTATTATATTTAATTTGCCAAAATCACACAAGTGGCAATTTCACAGCTGTCACATCCATAACGGAAATGTGTCACATCCATAACGACACTTTTTCTTCATAAATGCAAAAATGTCAAATAAAATGAAATCAATCATTTTAATTCGATAGTGAGCCAACTCATACCTGTTTGATGAGCATTGTGTCTTTTGGATTGTGCAGTTTAACTGTCAGAATTTCTAAATAATCTGTTATCCACTGTAAATTCGCAAACTTTTTTTGTCACATCCATAACGCATGTTTATTTTCCTAATTTAAAATATAAAACATGTTTACATATTGATATTTTTCTGCTCCCAGAACTCTGTGGTGAGCTGTTTTGGAAAATATAAACAGAAGTTTCGATATAATGTCAACATATACTTTCTGTGTGAAATTACGTTTTGAGTTTTTACAGCAAATGTCACATCCATAACGCTGGAATTGCTCATATATATATATATATATATATATATATATATATATATATATATATATATATATATATATATATATATATATATATATATAGTTTTTATCTAAACATATATGCATGCATGTGTGTATTTACATATACATAATAAATACACACAGCACACACACACACACAATATGTCAAAACAAACTTATTTTGGATGTGATTAACTAAAAATGTAAAACATTAAATAAATATACTGACTTTTTCTCTTTAATTTAAGGTTTGCAGTGCAAATGACATCCTCCTCACAAGTCTCTCATATAATGTATCTACTAAAAGACTGAAAATATTACCATGCAAACTGTATTGTAAATAAATAATATAAGCTTTATTAATATTAATAATTTCTTTTATTTCAGACTCTTAGTTCTAAACGAAAAACATAACAAATCACAAAATATAGAAGAAATCTGTTTATATTATGTTTAATATAGTCTATTGTCTATTTAGCATTGTCATTAAAGTTCATGACAGCACTATAAAACCTGAATGAAAATATATTTACACAATAAATAGACTCAATGATGGTCTTTTAAAGCTTGGTCAATTTTCATTTTGGCATAATAATACTAGCTCATATTTGTGATTTGACAATTGACGTCACAAGAGACCCTCTCAAATACAGCAGCCCACCAGATCGCACGTCCGCCTGCCTTGATGTAATAGGATCATTGCTGCTTAAACTTTAACCCTTGACCCTTGAGCACTGATGCCATTACCCTAAATCAGCAAATCCAATCGAGTGTTTTCGCTCTGTCCTGATGATATCATGCTGTTCATGTTTGACGAGCTCTTTCTGACCTCACGAAAAACCTTAAAGTGCAAGAGTCAGTGTTGGGTAATCCAGAGAGAAAGATGCAGCCGGAGCCTGGAAAGTGAAGATTCGTGTGTTTTTATCCTGTCTGTCAGCTTAAATCTAATAAGTGTAATTGGGAAATTGTGATGAAGTGAGTCAGAAAGGCAGAAATACACAGACGGACTCAAAGGAGGCTTTAAAGTCAATTCAAGGTAGGGCTGCGGGATATAGCATTTCAGCATCGATATCGCAATGTGTGAGTTCACAATAGTCACATCGTAGGGATCAGCAATGTAGAGTTGGGATTTTAGTTGGCCAGACATTATTTCGTCTGGCTTAGATTTGTCCACCTGTCAGGTTTCAGACGTATGGGGCACAGCATGTGTATTTGGATATAACTCAGTGTTTTGAGCACACTTCGTTATTATTTTTCATGTATTCGTTTGCTGGAAATTAGAACTGAATTTAGAAAGAGTTTTGAAATGAATATTTGCGCTTAACAAACGAAATTAATTATGTATAGGCTAATTGATGTCTGTGTGTACAAGGTTTCCCTATCCACTAGGGATGTAACGGTATTGTAAATACCGTCATACCGCAATATTAATTTTTTCGATATTACCGAAGTTGCATGACTCGGTAAAACTATACGTCTTCTGAGAAAATTTGCTCAGGCGAATGAAGCGAACGGGAGGTAGCGAAAACTACAATTCCCATCAGCCCATGCTTGACCATCATCCCTTGCGGTCTGTTGTCGCTACAGATCCAGTAATGCGGAAATGGAGTGTGCTGCTAGAAGCGGGGATGAAAAAGAGCTGGAAAACTCTTAAGCGGGTGTTGTCGCCGCGCGCGCGTACTGAATAGCGGTGTTGTCGCGCGAGTTCTTATCAGCTGTGTTGTCGCGCGTGTACTGAATAGCGGTGTTGTCGCGCGAGTTCTTATCAGCTGTGTTGTCGCGCGTGTACTGAATAGCGGTGTTGTCAGCACACTTTTCAGATTGATGCAGACATGAGACCTCTATCTTACTCATGGTTTGTCCTCTCAAGTGGGGGAAAGACAATGCACAACGTTACCCACTGCTGTCAACCTGGGCCAAGTCATATCTCTCTGTCCCAGAAACCTCAGTCCCAAATGAGAGGTTTTTTTTTCTGTTGCAGGGGACATTGTAAATACCCAGAGATACCAGCTTTTACCAGATTATATTTATATGATAATTTTCCTTTAAACCCATCTCTATCTAAGTGAGTGAGTGATTAAATGTTGAATGTGATGAGTTTTCAACAATACTAAATTGAAACTTTATTTTTTTAACATGGTTTAATATTTTTTTATTATTAAAATTGAAGTTCCTGTTTCAAAGCTTACAGATAGATGGCTAATTTGTATGTCATTGACACTTTTGGCACTTTTTTGGAGTATTTTCATAAGTTTTGCTTTTTCCTGTAAATGATTCAATAAATACCGTACCGTGACATTCATACCGAGGTATTACCGTACCGTGAAATTCTGATACCGTTACATCCCTACTATCCACGAGAGCAAAAGCGAAAGTCAATCATTTATCTCTCATTCTCGCGCTGCAGACACTCTGTTTAACTGTTTTCTTGCTAGTGAAATGTTCAGTTTTTCCACTTACAAAGTCATGTAAATAGCAAACATGCTTATGGCGCGATGGAACTGGCTCTTAAAGGGAATGGGAGATGAGACTCTGATTGGTTTATTCTCAAAACGCACCTATAACTCATTAAGAGAATAAACTCACCTCTTTTAGACCACGCGCCACGGCGCAAAGCAGATTTTTTTTCCATCCTTATATTATATTCCATCCTTATATTAGCAATAGTTGATTCTGACACGCCCTGTGCTTTGCACTTTGCACATGGACCGTAAAAATAGAGCCCTTAGTGTCATTAATATTATCACGTCTCCTTTTTTTCTCAGCTAGACCAGAATGGCCGGCTAGTTTCCCTTTAGTCTTTGTAAAGCATCCTGTAAAAAATATTCATTTGAAAGAGAAATCTGAGGGTTGCACGGTGGCTCTGTGGTTAGCGCTGTGTCCTTACAGCTGGTTCTAGTCATTTGGCATTTCTGTGTGGAGTTTGCATGTTCTCCCCGTCTTGCGTGGGTTTCCTCTGGCTGCTCCGGTTTCCTCCACAGTCCAAACACATACGCTCTTGGTGAATTGATTAACTAAATTGGCTGTAGTGTATGAGTGTGAATGTAAAAATTCTATTCTACTTATAATAATTCTGATGTTGAATTATTGTGTTTGAGATATATGCTTGCAATCTGTCATATTAGACATTTATTCACTGGTAAAATCAGACATTTGCCATTATCAGATTATATTTAACAATATATAGGCTAGAGTAGTTATACTGAGATTGTAAACATTTATTTTCATGCACAACTGTGGGTTCGCTATGAAAGAAAAAAAAACATATCAAATGCTTGACATAATCATAACTCTAAAATGCGATATGATCATTTAAATGAAGTGCACACTTTCGGTTTCATTTTGACTGCTAAGTGCTTGTTCATACTTCACGCGCTGCTCCCAAACGATCACTCTTTGCCACAAACAGAATACTATTTACAACTGTATTACCTGTTACTCGCAGCATATGCAAGTTCTGTTCACTAAAGTACACGCACGCGCGTCTATCATTAAGTAGAGCGCGAGCGCGACCTCTCTGTGATAACAGCTCACGGTCAGCAGCTCATGTCACGTATGATTTCCCGGTCACGAAAACATCATTATATTAAGACAAAAATGTCATTTTAAGGTGAATTATACCTTATGAATACAGTATGTGACTCATTCACCATCATTTGGAGGTGTCAATGTCACTGAGCAAGTGTGTGAAACAATAAAAAGACTAGTGCAGCCGCCTTTTCTTCTCTCCTGAACTTGAAAATATGATTGACAGAATCGTAGAAATGCTGGATTAAGATCGTCTAGGGCAGGGGTGTCAAACTTAATTCCTGGAGGGCCGAAGCCCTGCACAGTTTAGTTCCAACCCTGCTCCAACACACTTACCTGTAGGTTTCAAACAAGCCTGAAGAACTCAATTAGTTTGATCAGGTGTGTTTAATTAGGGTTGGAACTAAACTGTGCAGAGCTGCGGCCCTTTTGGAACTGAGTTTGACACCTGTGGTCAAAGGGGTCAAATCGAGATCGTGATCTTTTAACAATTAATTGTGCAGCTCTAGTATAGATGTTTCCCAGTACTGGGTTGTTGGTGGAAGGGCATACGCTGTGTAAATCTGGATATGTTGGCGATTCATTCCACTGTGGCGACTCTAAATGAATAATGGGAATAAGCTGAAGGAAATGTATGAGTTCAGAGAGATCTGTGAAGGTGTACTCATTGCTCAGCACTATATGCCATATCAGTGTCATAAATTGCACTTATTTTTATTATTTAGATTGCATTTACAGGACTGTCCCCCTCTTCACATGATCACCTTTCTGTGCTGACATTTAATATTCCTAACATTTAGAGTTATCTCATGACTGTAATATTCAGATTTGGTGTTATTAATATGATCACCTCTCCTGTTTCTTTTCTCAACAGCTAGACCAGAATGGCCGGCTAGTTCCCCTCATTCTCTCTTCCGTTCAGCGTGTGAGGTCAGAGGTCATGGCTGGGGATTGCGGCGTATTCGTGGACTGGTCTCAGATGGGCGATGTGTCTCGAGACGCAGCTCCTGGTAAGACTGAATATAAAGACTTGAAGGAGCTGAAGCAGCATGCGCGCTCAGGCCAATGGGCGAAAAACCACAGCCAGCGCTCTGCCGTTTACCAGCACCTGCTTAAAGCCCTGCCCTGTCGCACAGTCACCCCTGACGCTGAGGTTTACCGTGATATCGTGGGTAATTCCACCAGCAAACGTAATCCATCTGCGTATCCATTACCGGAGTTTGTTGATGGGACTGCAGTGCCGCAGTACTGTCTAAAAGCAGAGTCTATAGGCTCAGTGCATGCTGTGATTTCCTGCGTGGCAGGGCAGTTTCCGGATATCTCACACTGTCCCTCATTGCCTGCTGTGACCGCATTGATGATGCACTGGAGCCCGGATGAAGCTCAATGCTTCGAGAGCGTCAGCCGAATGTTAGCATGCAACGAACCAGGCCGGCGCTTACTAGATCAAACGTTCCTCGCGTATGAATCCGCATGCATGACCTTCGGCGACCTCGTGCATAAATACTGCCCGGCTGCGCATAAGCTGATGGTTGCCACGGCGACGGATGTGCTGGAGGTGTACTCCGACTGGCAGCGGTGGGTTTTCGGAGATCTGCCGTTCAGCTTTGCGGCGCGCGTGCTGGATGTGTTTTTGGTGGAGGGCTATAAGGTGCTTTATCGCGTCGCTTTGGCCATTTTGAAGTTTTACCGCAAGCAGTTTGTGGCCTCCAACTCGGCTCCGAGCAAGCAGGACTCGGCGGCGGTCAGGAGGGACATTCAGACGTTTGTGCAGAGCATTGGGAAGAGCGTGACGCCGGATAAACTGCTGGAAAAGGCGTTTTCTATTCGTCTCTTCAGCCGGAAGGAGATCACGCTGCTGCAGCTGGCCAATGAGAAATCACTGCAGCAGAAAGGCATCACTGTCAAGCAGAAGAGGTAAGGGACGGGTTAGCGTTAATATTTGTAGCCAGTATGAAAAAAAGAACGTTACATGGAAAATCGAATCAGTGAAATGTTAATAATAACATTGTTTTATAAAGGAAATAGAAATGTATTGCTTAAACCATGTGTAACATTAAACATCAATGCTTTATTGCATTAGCTATGTTTCCATCATATAATGCGAATTAAATTTGCGCAAAACTGGAATATCGCACTTGCAGTTGCTTATGTCTGAATGGCTTTAATGCAGTCAAAGGCCTCAAAAACACATGCAAATGATGCATTCTAATCCAATCAGTAAAATGTCAATAATAACTTTGTTTTATAAAGGACTTTTAAATCTAGTTATAACAGATATAAATGTATAAACCATTATATTTAACATTAAACATTAATTTTAACCTTAATATTAATCAAGTATAATAATTAAAGGTCTGCTTCATTTAATAAGACTAGCTAATGTTTAGCTATGTTTCCATCAGAAATTGCTAATTAAATTGACGTGCAAAACTGGAATATCGGATAAAAGATGTGTGAATAAAGCAGCGTTTCCATCCAACGAGCCAAAGCGAACGAAATCGGCCTTTACTGATTAACTGGCGCCAAATATCAACAGTAAAAATGGAATTTACTGCAGTAGGAGACGCTGCGTGAATCTTTTCTATATTTAATAAATGACCTGCCCCTTAGAAGGCAATGCCGACATGCAATGAATGTGTGGTGGCGTTTGAAGTCGTGAGCCGTGGAGCACAGACACTCTGGATTTATACTTTCGCCTGTCGCCTTATCGCGCTCTTCTGCTGCCTGCGCGTGCACCCCACGAAACGTTTTTTATACTTGACGTGTTCGCCATTGTGATATGCTTTAAAACGACAGGGGGCGGTCAAAAGGAGCTGACCGTAAAGTCAGACGGATTAACAGAGAAGTAGGACGTTTCCGGAACCACGTCATATCATTAATATCGTTCAGTATTTTTTAAACTAATTATTTTCATTGTTTTATAAATTAATATAGTGATTATAAAGTTTTATAACTATTCAAGAACTTTTTAATCAAACTTTGATGCATCACTTGCTTTTGTTCATATCTCGGACAGTTTTACCAATTAAACTTTATTAAAATGATAATGACGAGAACATGGGTTGCTCTACAAATATATTTTTTATTATGACAAAAAAACAAGCAAAAAAAAAACGGTACACTTACTAAAAAATACAGATGTTTTTTTAGATTTAGCCTGCTCTATAATTCGCACATTACTGTCTGGCTAGTGTGGCTACATAAATGTTACTTACATGTAGGGCTGCATGATATTTGAGAAATCTGACACTGCCCTGTTTTGTTTTCATTCGGTTTATAATGCGATACGAGTGCAGCTTCAGCTTTGACAGCTCTCTTTAGAAAGAATCTCTCATTTTAAATTGATTGGGGTGGATCTGTATGAGAATGCGTCTGCATCAAACATAATAAACAATCTATAAGCATGGATGAATACAATAAAGAAAATGAAACAAATGATATAAACTGTTTTATTGTTTTTCTGAGAAGTCTAATAGTATTCCGGTGCAGTAATTAAATAATCAGGTGTGAAATAATACTGCATAGTCTTCCAAATGGTGCAATTGCTTATGTCTGAATGGCTTTAAAATCCTCATGCAGTCACAGGCCTCAAAAACACATGCAAATGATGCATTCTAATCCAATCAGTGAAATGTCAATAATAACTTTGTTTTATAAAGAACTTTTAAATCCAGTTATAACAAATGTAAATGTATTGTTTAAACCATTATATGTAACATTAAACATTAATTTTAACCTTAATATTAATCAGGTATAATAATTAAAGGTCTCCTGCTTCACTTAGACAACATTAGCTATGCTTCCATCAGAAATTGCCAATTAAATTGACGTGCAAAACTGGAAAATTGCATAAGAGATGTGTGAATAAAGCAGCGTTTCCATCCAACGAGCCAAAGCGAACGAAATCGGCCTTTCCTGATTAACTGGCGCCAAATATCAACAGTAAAAACGGAATTTACTGCAGTAGGAGACGCTGCGTGAATCTTTTCTATATTTAATAAATGACCTGCCCCTTAGAAGGCAATGCGGACATGCAATGAATATTTAGTGGCGTTTAAAGTCGTGAGACGTGGAGCACTGACACTCTGAATTTTTATTTGCGCGTGTACCCCACAAAACGGTTTTTATACTTGACGTGTTCGCCGTTTTGATATGCTTTAAAACGACAGAGGGCAGTCAAAAGGAGCTGACTCTAAAGTCAGACGGATTAACAGAGAAGTAGGACCTTTTCGGAACCACGTCATATCATTAATATCGTTCAGTATTTTTTTAACTAATTATTTTCATTGTTTTTATAAATTATTATAGTGATTATAAAGTTTTATAACTTCAAGAATTTTTTTTTATCAAACTTTGATGCATCACTTGCTTTTGTTCAAATCTCAATCTACAAGCATGAATGAATGCAATAAAGAAAAGGAAACAAATGAAATAAACTGTTTTATTGTTTTTCTGAGAAGTCTAATAGTATTCCGGTACAGTAATTGAATAATCAAGTGTGAAATATTACTGCATAGTCTTCCAAAGGGTGCAATTGCTTATAACTGAATGGCTTTAAAATCTGCATGCAGTCACAGGCCTCAAAAACACATGCAAATGATACATCATAATTCAGATTCAACATTGCAAATCCTGCGATGTGACTATTGTGAATATCAATGCTGAAAACAATATATTGTGCGGCCCTAGTTACATGTAATTATGTATAATTCATTGTAATTACTATAGTAAGTGCAAGAAACATGTGGAACGACATCACCTTAAATTAAAGGGTTACCCAAAGTATGTTCCCTTTTGAATTTTCAAGATCATTTCAATATTTAAAACGTAGCTTCATTATATTGAATGGAAAGTCTCAGTTTTAGCTCTTTACTACTGTTTAGCGTGTGACTATTTTGTGTTCGCCTATATTTTTCCAATGTTCCTCTTATTTGCTTGTCGTTTTCATCTTCCTAATGTTTCCTACTTCCCTAAATTTAATTTTACTCACATTTGCATCACTGTTGTTTTTTTCATTGTCTTTTTTCCCCCCATTTCTCCTGCTTTCCTCTTTCTGCACTGTCCTTTAGCTCTATCAAAAGGTGGGTGTCTTCATCATCATCATCATCATCATCTTCACACACTTTACTTTTTCAGAATAAACCATTTCTGGCCATTTGTTTATTGTTGTGTTGTAGGTTTACTCATGCACAGTGAATGTCAAATCAACCTAGTTGCTCATCCTCTCATATGATCTCTCCAGGCAGAATGTCCAGCTAGCCGTGAACGCAGATAATTTCAGCTCGGAGATCGTCAGCGCTAAAGAGATCCGAGATATCTGGTCGTGGATCCCGGAGCGATTCGCTTTGTGTCAGCCACAGCTGCTTTTCACCACATCTACACACGGCTGCAGCCTCAATCGGTACACACACACACATGTTTGTTTTTGTGAATTGTGGGGACATTACATATTTTTCCATTGTTTTTATACTGTACAAACTGTATTTTCTATCACCCTACCCCCATCCTACCTCTAAACCCAACCCTTACAGAAAACTACTTTCTGAGAAAAACTCATTCTGTGGGATTTATAAGCTTTTAGAAACGTGGATTTCAGCAGTGTCCTCATATCTTACCACCTTCTTGTAATACCTGTGTCATACCTATGTCTTTACACAGATTTGTGTCCTGATGTGTCACAAAAACACATAGGCACACACATAGACATACTCGCATATCGAACACACAACTCGCACACCACACAAAAAGTCACACAAACTCATAACACACAAACACACAACAAATAACCCACACAAGTACACACACATTATCATTTATAAAGCACGTTTAAAAACTATATAATTGTTAAATACAATCCAAAGGTCTGTACAAATTGAATCTAAGCTATGAAACTAAAACTATATCGACACACATGTAAAAGCTAAAGAATAACAAAAGTGTTAAAGTCTAGATTTAAAAATGACCACAGAAGGAGCAGATCTCACATGATAGGGGAGACCATTGCAGAGTTTAGGGCCAACCACAGACATACAGGCACCCGCATATTACACACACAACTCGCACACACCACACAAGACACACAAGCGACATGCACACAAAAAGTCACTGAAACTCATGACGCACAAATACACACACGAGCAGTTAAAGTCAAAATTATTTGCCCTCCTTTTTTCAAATGTTTCCTAAATATTTTCCACACTAGCTGAACGTACTGAACTCTGACGTCAAACAAACCCGGGTGCGGACCAAAAGTGCTAGTGTGAAAGCACCCTTGACGTCTGCTTGAACTGGAAGCTGCAACCATTTTCAGCCCTTAATTCATTCATTTTCTTGTCGGCTTAGTCCCTTTATTAATCCGGGGTCGCCACAGCGGAATGAACCGCCAACTTATCCAGCAAGTTTTTACGCAGCGGATGCCCTTCCAGCCGCAACCCATCTCTGGAAAACATCCACACACACATTCACACACACACACTCATACACTACGGACAATTCAGCCTACCCAATTCACCTGTACCGCATGTCTTTGGACTGTGGGGGATACCGGAGCACCCGGAGGAGAACATGCAAACTCCACACCGAAACGCCAACAGAGCCGAGGTTCGAACCAGCGACCTTCTTGCTGTGAGGCGACAGCACTACCTACTGCGCCACTGCCTCGCCGTTTCTAGAGAAAAATGAAGAAAACAGTGGGCGTTTCCTTTAAATGAGAAAACAGTGGGCGTGGCTTGTTTTTTCTACTGCGAGCTGATTGGATATTGTAAAGTAGGAAAAAAGGTTTAAGTAGAGTCATTACAACCTAACAGACTCCTCCTGCTCACCATTTCTGTTTGTTGACCAAACTGACAGCTGGAGGGGCGTGGTTAGATATGTTAGCCACGCCCAACACCTAAAACAGAAGTAATCTGAGGATTTAACCGAAAGCAATCAGGAACTGCATTTTCAGGTTTCAATTTGAAGATTACGGGGCGAGGCAGTGGCGCAGTAGGTAGTGCTGTCGCCTCACAGCAAGAAGGTCACTGGTTCGAACCTCGGCTCAGTTGGTGTTTCTGTGTGAGTTTGCATGTTCTCCCTGCGTTCGCGTGGGTTTCCTCCGGGTGCTCCGGTTTCCCCCACAGTCCAAACACATGCGGTACAGGTGAATTGGGTAGACTAAATTGTCCGTAGTGTATGAGTGTGTGTGTGGATGTTTCCCAGAGATGGGTTGCGGCTGGAAGGGCATCCACTGCGTAAAAACTTGCTGGATAAGTTGGCGGTTATTACCGTTGTGGCGACCCCGGATTAATAAAGGGACTAAGCCGACAAGAAAATGAATGAATTTGAAGATTACAAGGGCAAGCAATTTTTTTTCTTAATGACATGCACAGATGAATTGTTCACCTCAAAACTAGCAATGTGAGCTAGTAACATGTGTTCTGATGTCTCATTCAGGTTTTATGCACATTGTGAGGGATATGAGCCGACGCTGTTGCTCATCAGAACTACAGACAGAGAGGTAACTCATTTTTTAAGACTTTTTCAGACATATTTTCACATTCACATTTATTAACACAAACTCAGTTTCATGCTGCAGTTTTGGGAAATTAAATTTATTGTAGACTAGGATTATGGAAGAATAATATTTGTTGTGCGATTATATTCAGTATTTTGTTACGGAAATGACTGCAATAAGTGATATTGTTGTTTTTTTTTACCACAATTTTTAAGCCACTGATTTATAGACCATTTCCATGTGGTCATGCCATTGGCCCATGAACATTTCCTGCTTGTTATCAAACTACTTCATAACTGTAACAAAAGGCGATTCAATCATAACTTAATGTTAAAACATCTGTCATAACTTTATTTATCAATATGTGGCTGTTTTTGGATTCTCGGAAGCTATAGAAATTACAAATTTAAAACAGGAAAATGTTGTGATTGACACTGGTAGTGTAGAATGCACTCTCACCGGCCACTTTATTAGGTACACATTACTAATACTAGGTTAGACCCACTTTTGCATTCAGAACTGCCTTAATTCTTCATGCCATCGATTCAACAAGATACTGAAAATATTCCTCAGAGATTTTGCTCCATATTGACATGATAGCATCACACAGTTGCTGCAGATTTGTCGGCTGCACATCCATGATGCCAATCTCCCGTTCCACCACATCCCAAAGGTGCTCTATTGGATTGAGCTCTGGTGACTGTGGAGGCCATTTGAGTACAGTGAACTCGTTGTCATTTTCAAGAAACCAGTCTGAGATGATTCACGCTCTATAACTTGGTGCGTTATCCTGCTGGAAGTAGCCATCAGAAGATGTGTACACTGTGCTCATAAAGGGATGGACATGGTCAGCAACAATATTAGGGTAGGCTGTGGCGTTGACACGATGCTCAATTGGGACTAATGGACCCAAAGTGTGCCAAGAAAATCTCCCCCACACCATTACACCACCACTACAAGCCTGAACCGCTGATACAAGGCAGGATGGATCCATGCTTTCATGGTGTTGATGCCAAATTCTGACCCGACCATCTGAATGTGGCAGCAGAAATGGAGACTCATCAGAGCAGGCAACGTTTCTCCAATCTTCTATTGTCCAGTTTTGGTGAGTCTGTGTGAATTGTAGCCTCAGTTTCCTGTTCTTAGCTGACAGGAGCAGCACCCGGTGTGGTCTTCTGCTGCTGTAGCCCATCCGCCTCAAGATTGGACGTGTTGTGTGTTCAGAGATGCTCTTCTGGAGACCTCGGTTGTAACGAGTGCTTATTTGAGTTACTGTTGCCTTTCTATCAGCTGGAACCAGTCTGGCCATTCTCCTCTGTCCTCTGGCATCAACAAGGCATTTGCGCCCACAGAACTGCCGCTCACTGGATATTTCCTCTTTTTCTTCATTCTCTGTAAATCCTAGAGATGGTTGTTCATGGAAATCCCAGTAGATCAGCAGTTTCTGAAATACTGAGACCAGCTCGTCTGGCACCAACAATCATGCCACATTCAAAGTCACTTAAATCCCCTTTCTTCCACATTCTGATGCTCGCTTTGAACTTCAGCAGATCGTCTTGACCATGACCACGTTGCTGCCATGTGATTACAAATGTGCATTAACAAGCAGTTGTACAGGTGTACCTAATAAAGTGGCCGGTGAGTGTATACATGTCCTAAGAATAAAAATAACGATTGAAGGTTAAGAGTAACGATGAAACACGATGTAATGATGATATTTATTTTCTTTAAAACGTCTTTAAAATGTGCTTTACCTATGTGGAAGCAAGTGAAGAGGTCATTTCATCCTTAGGGAATTTCCCATGTGTTTTTATAGAGGTTGAAGTTTGTTGAGTAATATGTCTGTGGCTATTTTTGCATGTTGTTTTGGATTGTAAGTAGGTGAACTAGAAAGCTGGGAGGTTGTTCAGTTAGTCTGTGATTGACATGTGTCTCGTTCAATCGTGTTACAGGTCTGCGGAGCCTTCCTGTCCACTGATTGGGAAGAGAGAAAAAGGGGCGGGAACAAGCTGAGCTTCTTTGGCACTGGAGAGTGTTTTGTTTTCAGGGTATGTCACATTGCACATTTATTTTAATTGTTAATATTTAATAATATGGATTGTGTAATATCTACTTGACATCTGTGGTTTGCAGTATACTGAGATTATTATATAAATGATCCACTAGGTGGCGCTGTTTTTATGCTGTTAGACTTAAATGCAGTGCATAAGCTTCAAGTAACTCTCATCCATCATCATCATTTCTTTCTGTAAAGCTCTCAGAGGAATATTTTAAAGCTCTTTGGTGAACTTGAGACTTAATGGAGTTCTTGGTTACATTTCTTCAAATATAAATTTGTTCTAGAATTTCTGTGTAGAAATAACAAGGACACAAATTTCTTTATTCATTCGTTTTTCCTTTGGCTTATTCCCTTATTCATCTGGGGTTGCCACAGTGAAATGCACCGCCGACTTATCCAGCGTATGTTTTAGGCAGCGGATGCCCCTCCAGCTGCAACCCATCACTGGGAAACACCCATACACTCATTCACACACACACATATACTACGGGACAATTTAGCCTACCCAATTGTCCACATGTCTTTGAACTTGGGGAGAACATGCAAACTCCACATAGAAATGCCAACTGAACCAGCCAAGGCTCGAACCAGTGACCTTCTTGCTGTGAGGCGATCGTGCTACACACTGAGCCACTGTGTTTTTATTTAGCAGACCAAAAACAACAACCATGAACAGCATAAATGCACATTGTTTGTGTTTCTAGCCTCTCCAAGCTTTAACCACAACAGGTTCAGATTTCACTTTTACTCTGAGTAACCGCTGAACCACTCTGCAGATTAGTGTTTTCACAAGTCAGGCGGTAATGAAAGGATCAGTTCACTTCCAGGTAAATATTAAATTCTGGTCATTTACTTTGTCATACAAGATGTTCATTTTTTTTCTTCGGTTTAAAATAAAAGTTTTGCATTGTTATTGTTTATAAAAAAATTATTTAACTAAAACATTACCATCCCCTAAGACAGAGGTGGGCAAACTACAGCCCACGGGCCATATGCGGCCCGCTAAACACTTTCATCCGGCTGGCGAGGGAGTTTTTAAAATGCTGCTTCTGAGTAACGGTTTAGATTTAAAATTAGTAAATTGATAATGCAATACAAGTGAACGCCGTATGATGGCAGTATTTCACGCTGTACAGTTAGTGCAACCAGTAGAATTAGAACACACTCTAGCATATTAAAATGCACTCGACTGTTAATGACTAAGAGTAAGTCAGGCAAAAAAAAAAAATTGACTCTGAATTTCGCGTGTTTAAGGAATAATAGACAACAAAATACTTCTTCACCAATATCGGACAGAAAGCGGGCTGCCTAATATGCCTAGAAAGTGTTGCTGTTTTTAAAGACTACAACCTAAGTCGACATTTTTTACGCAAATATTCAAATTATTTTTGATGTGTTAATATGAGATTTCTTCTATTAGACAATATCTTTTCTAATCTCCACTGTAAAAATTACTATATTATTATTATTATTATATTAAGTTTTTTTTTATGATGATTGATAATTAAATATAAATAGCAAATTAATTTCACTTGTAAATATGACTCAATAACAACTATTTAAAAAATGTGTGTTAATGTGACACGTTTCTGTCTGATATTAAATGTTTCATGCACACTGACACTATAAATAAAAGTTATTTTTTGAAGTATTTGACGTGGCCCTTCACGTGTTTTGAAAAACTTGATGTGGCCCTCGGGTCTAAAAAGTTTGCCCACCGCTGCCCTAAGATGATTAATAAATGGTTTTGTGGTTGTCATTACATTGACTTGTTTTAAATTAACAGATGTTAAATGGTGCCTTACTGTACAGAATAAACAAACAAAAAACGTATGAATAGTTACAGAATTTTCATTGTTGTAGAACAGATTAATAAGTCAAATTGTTCATGTTTAAAAGTAAATCACAAAGTTTTCATGAATTTGGTGCTGATAAACACCCACTGCTAGTACAATCTGAATATTCTTCAAAAGCATTCTACAAGTTTTAATAATAAATAATTATTTACTGTTTTAAAGTGCCCCTGAAATCAATATTGTGCATCAGAATGTTCATTCATTTACTAAATGAATTATTCGGCTTATAAGTCTCTTATTTATCAGGGGTCACCACAGCGGAATGAACTGCCAACTTATCCAGCATATGTTTTACACAGCGGATGCCCTTCCAGCCACAAACAGTACTGGGAAACACCCATACACACTCACATTCACACACTATAGCCAATTTAGTTTATTCATAACGCATGTGTTTGGACTGAGGGAGAAACACCTAGAGCAAACCCACGCTAACACGGGGAGAACATTCAAACTCCACACAAAATGCCAACTGACCCAGCCGGGACTCAAACCAGTGACCTTATTGCTGTGATGCGACAGTGCTAACCACTGCGCCACCTTTCATCAGGACATTCATTCATTTTCTTTTTTGCTTGTTCCCTTTATTACTCAAGGGTCGCCACAGCGGAATGAACCGCCAACTTATCTAGTGTATGTTTTACGCAGCGGATGCCCTTCCAGCTGTAACCCATTACTGGAAAACACCCACACAGGCTCATTCACACACATACACTATAGACAATTTAGCTTACCCAATTTCCCTATAGCGCATGTGTTTGGACAATGGGAAGCACTCAGAGGAAACCCACGCCAACACTGGGAGAACATGCAAACTCCACACAGAAATGCCAACTGACCCAGTAAATAGTCAGGAAATGTTCATTCTCGAGCGGAACTCATCCTTTAAATCGGTGTGTGTGTGTGTGTGTGTGTGTGTGTGTGTGTGTGTGTGTGTGTGTGTGTGTGTGTGTGTGTGTTATTTAAAGATTTGCAATGATAAAACAGTGTCTCATGCCGTTTTATACATTAATGCAGCAATCTATTACACAGTCATCCTTCAGACAGTAATTCAAGTGTTTTGTGAAGGGTTTTGTGAAGGTGCTTCCAGTAAACATTCTCCAAAATCTCCTATAGAGGATTCCAGATCTGCCAGAAATCATCAGATATACTGGATAAGTACAAAGGCGTAACACAGATTCTAGTCTACGACTAAGGTGTAGACCCGTTTTACAGTTCAGTAGCTAAAAAACTGGAGATGAGGCAAAAGGTTTACCAATAATCTGCTGAAATAATTTGTGGATTTGTGTTTGTGTGTTTGTTTGTTTGTTTGTGTGTGTGTGTGTGTGTGTTTGTGTTTGTGTTTCAGATGAAGCCAGAGATGGAGCGTTACGAGTGGGTCATTATCAAACACCCAGAGCTGGCCAAATCAGCTCAGTCCGCAGAGGATCAGAGCAGCGTGGAGGACAACGGGACGCCGCACTCTGGAGAAACTCTGGAGAAACCCGCCACTGACTCGTCTCACCTCTCACCGTTCCTGTCCGCTCGACACTTCAACCTCAACTCCAGAAACACGTCCATGTTCATGGCTGGAAACGTCGACTCCATCATTATCGGTGGGTCTGGTATTTCTTCTCCTTCTTGTGTTTATTTTTATTTTTTCTTAATCTTTTCTTATTTATTTCTTTTTTTCTTTTTTTTTTCTTCTTCTTGTGTTTATTTTTATTTATTTCCTTTAATTTTTTCTTTTTGTTTTTATTATTTATTTTTCTTAGTTTTTCTTATTTATTTATTTTTTCTACTTTTTCTTGTTTTTTTCTTATTTCCTTTATTTTTTCTTCTTGTTTTTACTTTTGTTTTTTCTTCTTTTATTTAAATTTCGTTTTCTTCTTCTTCTTCTTCTTCTTCTTCTTCTTCTTCTTCTTATTATTATTATTATTATTATTATTTATAATAATATAAAACTGTGAAGGTTTGAGTTAGGGTTGGAGTAGGGGTAGATCTTATTCATTTATTCATTTTCCTTTGGCTTAGTCCCAGATATATCAGGGGTTGCCACAGTGGAAGGAACTGCCAACTTATCCAGCATATGTTTTACGCAGCGGATGCCCTTCCAGTTGCAACCCAGTACTGGGAAACACTCATACACTCTCATTCACACACATACACTACGGCCAATTTAGCTTACCCAATTCACCTATAGCGCATGTGTTTGGACTTGTGTGGGAAACCAGAGCACCCGGAGGAAACCCACGTCCCTGACATCAATCCAATGACTAACAATACATCTCAACTAAACCTTATTTTTTTATATCCAAGTTTTATATTGCAAAGAGATACAGTTCACAACAGCTGTTAGACATTTTTACAGCAATTTGCCCAAATTAAATTCCCTAATATCAGGGAAAAAAAACTAAAAACAATTGAAAGATTAGTCACGATAATACCGGGCCATTAATAAAAAAAATCTCAACCCTGTTTATGTCTAACATTTAATTCGTAATGGTTTTAAAAGGGTTTTTAAAAGTCTTAAATTTGACTTTATGAAACCATGTAAATGAGAAGTGGGCGTGGCTTATTGTTTCTACTGGGAGCTGATTGAATGTAGTAAAGTAGGCATTTCATTCAGAAAGATCTGGAAAAGGGTTTGGGGAGAGTGATTACAACCTAACAGACTCCTCCTCCTCACCATTTCTGTTTGTTGTCAAAACTGACAGCTGGAGGGGCGTGGTTAAGTATGTTAGCCACACCCAGTACATCAGACAGACCTTGGGCTCTATTTTGACGGTCCATGCGCAGAGCGCAAAACGCAGGGCGCAAATGCTTTCAGGGCGTGTCAGAACGCGTTTTTGCTAATTTAAGGATGGGAAATCTGCCTTGCGCCGCGGCGCATGTTCTAAAAGGGTTGAGTTTATTTTCTTAATGAGTTATAGGTGTGTTTTGAGAATAAACCAATTAGAATCTCATCTCCCATTCCCTTTAAGAGCCAGCTGCGTCGCGCCAAGAGCGCATTCGCTATTTACAGGACGCAAAGTAAGTCTAAGTGGAAAAAATGAGCATTTCACAAGCAAACAGTTAACAGAAAACTGTTAAACAGAGCATCTACTGCGTGAGAATGAGAGATAATGGATCTACTTTCACTTTCGCTCATGGATAGGGAAACCTTTACGCACAGACATCAATTAGTCTATAAATAAATAATTTTGTTTGTTAAGCGCAAATATTACGCACAGACATCAATTAGTCTATAAATAAATAATTTTGTTTGTTAAGCGCAAATATTCGTTTCAAAACTATTTCTAAATTCAGTTCTAATTTCCAGCAAACGAATAAATGAAGAATAATAGCAAAATGTGGTCAAAAACCTGAGTTATATCCTAAAACACATGCTGTGCCCCTTATGGTCTAAAACCTGACAGGTGGACAAATCTAAGCTTGTTTTTAATAAAACAAATATAAATATGGATATAATAAATAATACTGCTAATAATAATAACATTATACAAAAGCAAATTGTTATGAATGAACTGAAAAAGCCTCCCGAGATGAAGAAGGCATAAAAACAGTGGTTTTCATATTTATGTAGGCTAGAAAATAATATGTTTTGTAATATTTTAATCCTTTATATTTATATCCCATATATATTCTTATTATATCCTATGTATATCCTTAATATTTACATTTTTCATATGTAAAGATATTTGCCTATTGCTCTCTTGTGTGTATATTAAGCAGTGTGTAAGTGAGCTGGAGTTTAGACCGGGTTTGTTTTGGTCTCATGAAAAATCTATTATAGATTCTCAAAATAGCAACGCGCCAGCGGTCCGCCTCAGAACGCCTCCCTTTTTAGACCAGAACGCCTATGGGCGCACATATGAGGGCTAATGCATTTGCTATTTAAACAGCGCAGCGCAACGCCTCAAAACGACTCTTGCGCCAAGCTGTAACTACCAAAAGACTATTGCGCCTCGTCTTGCGCCACACTGCGCCGGGTGTATGATAGGGCCCCTTATCTGAGAATCTAACTGAAAATAAACAGTTCATTTTCATATTTCAATTGAAGAATACAAGGGCAAACTATTTATTTTTTCTTAATGACATGCACAGATTAATTATTCATCACAAAACTAGCAATGTGAGCTAACAAAATCACTGTTTAGTTTTGATGTCATGCGTACTTTAAGCACCTGAGATGGCAAATATACAGTTAAAAGTCCTACTGCATGCATGTACAGTACCACATTTGATGTATTTTGTTGTTTTTGAAGGCGGAGGTGACGGAAACGCTCTGTACATCGACTCTGAGCTGAACCACGGCCGAACCGAGCGCTGTCTGACGTTTGACAACCCGCCGCTGTGTGCAGAGAGTTTCCAGGTGGCCCTGCTGGAGGTCTGGGGCTTCAAAGACGCCATGGGTTCATAAGAAAGGCTGAGGCTGTAAGATCTGCTGTGTTGTGATTTATAAACGTCCATTCATGTTGGTGTTAACGGAGATACCATGCACTAAAAGATCCCATCCGAGCTCCAGTCAAGATTACTGTTTATCGTGTATATTTATCAGTACAAATTATATCAAGGTTTAGTTGTGTTTTGTTCATATCAGATGAAGAACCAGTGTTGGTGTTATCCAGAGGGATAGTTCACACAGAAAAATGAAAATCACCTCATTGTTTACTCTGCCTAACGTTGGAGTTTGTTTATTCTGTTAAACACAAAAGAAGATATTTTGAAGAATGCTGGAACTTCCATAGTCGGAAAAGAAATGGGGGTCAAAGGATGCCAGCATTTTTCTAAATATCTTCTTTTACGTTTAAAAGAAGAAAGAAGCTCTAATGTGTTTGGTGTATGCTGAGTAAATAAGGACAGAAGTTTCATTTTTGGGTGCACTGTCCCTTTAATATATATGTTTCCATATGGATGTCATATATTTATATCAAAAGTGATCAAAGTTTTGTTTTATTCTCCCAAATTTCCTTCATTCCTGCATGCAGCTTTGTGCCAATTGGAAAAACATTTGATTTATCCTCTAGACTTGTCGTAAGAGGATCATAAAAACATAGACCTCATGTCAAAAACTAAGCTAAACACACATTTCTGGGGCATTCAATGTGCGTAAATGGCATTCCAGTGTTCTTCAAATCAGAAATGAATAATTATCTCATGATTAACTCATTATCCTCCATGACTTTCATATACTGAAAATTAAGGATCAGGTGTGTCAAGCTGCTTTAAGTACACAAACAAAGCACACAGGTTAAATTAAAAGTGAAACAAGCTTGTGCATTACATTCCATGTCTTTTGTAGCTATAAGTTTACTGTTTTGTGAAGAACTTGTGCATCTCATTTGCATATTGTGCATATTCATGACCTTAGACCTGACACAAAACGGGTTTGAATGTGCATGTTTGATTTGATGAGGCTTAAAGGGAGGGTTTACTGGAAAATAATTACACATTTTCTGTTAATTTAATCATTTAATCTGATCATCCAATGTGAAAGTAAGTTTTTTTTTCTTCAGAAGAACATGTACAAAAGTTAAAACTGTTGTCTTTGGTGATTTAATATAACGAAGTACACTGCAAACAATTATTTTCTTAAAGTTTTTATCTTGTTTCTAGTCTAAATATCTAAAAAGACTTACATCAAGGAGCGTTTTCCAGACAAGTGAAAAGTATTAAAATGCTTCAGGGGTAATTAATGTGTCGGTGCTCTTTGGGTAAGGGAGACTTAAAGATATGCAGCAGAATTATAAGTCCAAATGCACTCACGAAATTATTTTATAAGCCTTTATTAACATGGCTATTCCATTAAAACTACACCAAGTCTGAAACCAAATCTGAAATCAGCACCAAGTGTGTAGTTTTATGGAGTAGCCATGTTAATAAAGGCTTTTTAAATAATTGTTTTCACAATTTAAGAGTGCCTTGGACTTAATTTTTGACTTAATTATTAACTTTAAACTTTGTTTTTAGAAATAATACATAAAAATAAAGTAGGGTTTTCACCCTTAAACAAGTGAAATAAACTTAGTTTAAAGAAAAACAGGACTATTTTGCCTTACTGACATATTATTTGGCTTGTTTTAATGAAAATCCCACTTAATTTTAACCTATTATTTCTGAAAACACAACTACTTTTTAACCTGTCTAGAAAATGCTTATTGATTTAGATTTTTTTAGATATTTAGACTAAAATAAAGACAAATAAATACTCGTTTTTTGTGTGTGGTGTAAACAGTGTCAGAGTAAAAAAACACAAACAGGCAAAACTGAATTAATATTAGCTCCACACTGAGGTCTTTTAAAGCAAAGCAATCATTATCTTTTCACTTTAGAAGATCCTAATTTATCATCTTTGATTATATCATTCATCTAAAAATCATTTTTAAAAAGATAGTTCCCCCAAAAATAAAAATATAGTTAATTTACTCGCTCTCAAGCTATATAGGATGTAGGTGACCTTTTTTTCATGGTCTTCAGTCAAACATTAGTGAAGATTTCCAGCTGAATCTGTTGTTTTTGTGACTCATATAATGCAAGTCAATGGTAACCTTTTATTAAGATTCAAAATTAACACATACAATTAAGTCCAAATCAAACCCTATGGCTCCTAATGATACATGAAGCAAACATGATCAATCTGTGCAGGAAATTCAATCATATAATGCATTTTTTGTGATTCATATAATGCAAGTCAATGGTGATCTGCTATTAAGATAAAAATTAACACATACAATTAAGTCCAAATGAAATCCTGTGGCTCCTAATGATACACCGAGATCTTATAAAGTAAAATTGATCAATCTGTGCAAGAAATTGAATCATATAATGCATTTTTTGTGATTCATATAATGCAAGTCAATGGTGACCTGCTATTAAGATAAAAATTAACACATGCAATTAAGTTTAAATTAAATCTTGTGTCTCCTGGTCATACACAGAGATCTTACGAAGCAAAATTAATCAATCGGTGCAAGAAATTGAATCGTATAATGCATTTTTTGTGATTAATATAATGCAAGTCAAGATAAAAATTAACACATGCAATTAAGTCCAAATGAAATCCTGTGGCTCCTAATGATACACAGAGATCTTATAAAGTAAAATTGATCAATCTGTGCAAGAAATTGAATCATATAATGCATTTTTTGTGATTCATATAATGCAAGTCAATGGTGACCTGCTATTAAGATTTAAAATTAACACATACAATTAAGTCTATATTAAATCTTGTGTCTCCTGAACATACACAGAGATCTTACGAAGCAAAATTAATCAATCGGTGCAAGAAATTAAATCATATAATGCAATTTTTTGTGATTAGTATAATGCAAGTCAATGGTGACCTGTTATTAAGATAAAAATTAACACATGCAATTAAGTCCAAATCAAACTCTGTGTATACTGATGATGCACCCAGATCTTGTGAAGCAAAATGCATTAATTGGTGCCAAAAAATTAAATCATATAATGCAATTTTTGTGATTCATATAATGCAAGTCAATGGTGACCTGTTATTAAGATTTAATATAACGAATGCAATTAAGTCCAAATCAAGCCCTGTGGCTTCTGATTGTACATGAATCAAAAATGATGATTCTGTGCAAAAAATGTAATCATATAATGCACTTTTTTTCTGAGTTGTACAGTGTGAGTCAATGGTGACCTGTTATTAAGCTTAAAAAATTAACACCTGCAATCCAAATCAATCCCTGTGGCTCCTGATGATACATAAAGCAAGAAAGATCAATCGGTGCAAGAAATTAAATGTAATTTGCTTTAATTTCATGCGTTTATCTCAGTTTATCACAGGGATTTATTTGGATTTGTTTGCATGCTTCAATTTTTAATCTCAAAACGGGTCACCATTGACTTGCATTAGACGAATCACAGATAAAAATCCCCTTTAATGTTTTGCTGAAGAAAGAGAGTCACCTACATCCTCAATAGCCTGATGGAGAGACTAAATAAACTGTAAATGCATAATCTTTGTATGAACTATCAGTTTAATGTGCACTGAAGGAAAAGAAAGATCACCCACAGTACGTCTTTGATTGCACGTTTTCATTTTTGCATGAACCGTCCCTTTAAATTCACCCCATTGAATGTAATTGATCATATCATTCCGTCCAAATCCCGAAGAACCATACAGAAATATTTTTTAATCATCTAAACATACATATTAAATATGCACAGGTTGAATTGCAATGATCCAGTGTTTCTGTTAATCGTTCAGTGCTCTAAGCTTGGTATATGAAGACATAATCAGCACTATTTTAAGTGGGAAGTATTACGTTTTATGATTTATCCTTCGTTCCTTTGCACTCGTTTTAATTTGCGTAATGTTAGGAAGTCATCTATGAAGTAATATCAGTAATAATATGATTTAGGGTTCAGTTTCTATGCATTGCAGTACGAATGTTTCCTGTCTTTGAAGTAGAGCTTTGATCTACTGGTTGTTAATGAGTGTTTGTTTGATGTATGTGAGCATTGTGATGTTTTTTCCATATCAAGTGGTGTGTTTGTGTATTATGCAACTCATTCTGTGTGTGTATGTGTGTATGAAGTCTGAAACATGCAAAAACATGTGGGTAATTACCCTAAATTATAGTGTCAAACATGTAGTGATCTTGTTTCTCCTTTCCATTTGCTCTTCAAGTGAAGAATAAAAAACTGCAAGCTGTCATTACAATATGTTTTGCTTGTTTCTGCTGTATCGATAAGCTTTGTTATTGTCTGTTGCACTGAATTTGTTAAATTCTATGGTAAATAATATTCATGAATGAATGCGTGTGCAGTATATACACTCACCGGCCACTTTATTAGGTACACCTGTCCAACTGCTTGTTACCGCAAATGTGTAATCAGCCAATCACATGGCTGCAACTCAATGCATTTAGGCATGTAGACATGGTCAAGACGATCTGCTGCAGTTCAAACCGAGGATCAGAATGAGGAAGAAAGGGGATTTTAATGACTTTAAGTGTGGCATGGTTGTTTGTGCCAGACGGGCTAATCTGAGTATTTCAGAAACTGCTGATCTACTGAGATTTTCACGCACAACCATCTCTAGGATTTACAGGGAATGAATAAAAAGTGGAAATATCCAGTGAGCGGCTGTTCTGTGGGCGCAAATGCCTTGTTGATGCCAGAGGACAGAGGAGAATGGCCAGACTGGTACCAGCTGATAGAAAGGCAACAGTAACTCAAATAAGCACTCGTTACAACCGAGCTCTGCAGAAGAGCATCTCTGAACACACAACACGTCCAACCTTGAGGCGGATGGGCTACAGCAGCAGAAAAGCACACCGGGTGCCGCTCCTGTCAGCTAAGAACAGGAAACTGAGGCTACAATTCACACAGACTCACCAAAACTGGACAATAGAAGATTGGAGAAACGTTGCCTGCTCTGATGAGTCTCCATTTCTGCTGACACATTCAGATGGCAGGGTCAGAGTTTGGTGTAAGCAACATGTAAGCATGGATCCATCCTGCCTTGTATCAGCGGTTCAGGCTGGTGGTGGTGTAATGGTGTGGGGGAGATTTTCTTGGCACACTTTGGGTCCATTAGTACCAATTAAGCATAGTGTCAACGCCTACCCTAATGTTGTTGCTGACCATGTCCATCCCTTTATGACCACAGTGTACACATCTCCTGATGGCTACTTCCAGCAGGATAACGCACCATGTTATAAAGTGCAAATCATCTCAGACTGGTTTCTTGAACATGACAACGAGTTCACTGTACTGAAATGGCCTCCACAGTCATCAGAGCTCAATCCAATAGAGCACTTTTGGGATGTGGTGGAATGGGAGATTGGCATCATGAATGTGCAGCCGACAAATCTGCAGCAACTGCATGATGCTATCATGTTAATATGGAGCAAAATCTCTGAGGAATATTTCCAGTAGCTTGTTAAATCTTGCCACAAAGGATTAAAGCAGTTCTGAATGCAAAAGGGGGTCCAACCCGGTACTAGTAAGGTGTACCTAATAAAGTGGCCAGTGAGTGTATGCATAAATTGAATCATGTGCCAATATCTAAACATCATTAAATCGAGAAGCGTTTTCTACACAAGCATAAAAGTATTTTCTTGTTTTAAAAAATAATATAAATTATGAATGATTTAATAATCTGCCAGTGGGGTAAGCAAAATAATCGTATGTCAAATGGAAAAACACAATTTTTTTTGCATGCTGTAAGGAAAAAACTCACTTAATTTTGACGTATTATTTCTTAAAACCCAACATTGTCTGGAAAATGCTGCTCGATTTAGGGATTTTTAGATATTTGGACCAGAAACTACACTAAATATCTAAGTAAGAGAAGCATTTATTGCAGTGTACTCAATTGAGAAAAATCCCTGTTAATACATCTCTTCAATATTAACGTCATATCAAAACTATAGTTCTATTACTGTAATTTAATATAATACATTTTTTATGAAACGCAAAAAAACCTATGGTTTCCCAGTACTGGGTTGCGGCTGGAAGGGCATCCACTGTGTAAAACATGCTGGATAAGTTGGCGGTTCATTCCACTGTGGCGACCCCTGATGAATAAAGGGACTAAGCAGAAGGAAAATTAATGAAGACAATAAAAGTTGACCAAGAACACAAAGTAAAAAGGCTCTCAGATTAATCAGTAAGGTCAGCTTTACAACAATACCCTGCACTAAAATCTGAGAAATTCTCAATCACACGCGCGCCTGTCATTTGACCTTTATGATGCAGATTTTCCCTTTGGCTAAATGAGACCAGACTAATTGATCTCTCCTCGTGTGTCCTGAACAACCATGTCTACCATGCTGACATAAACACCGCATAATTACACACAATTATTTGCATTAAAAATACACTTTTGTTTATTTGATGCATTATTGACTGGGAATAAAATATGCATTAACCAACCATCTAATAAACACCCCACCCGGCTTCATCTCATGTTTATTCATATTTTTTTGTGAATATTCTTAAATTCTTGCTGACATGAGCCGGTGGGCGTGGCTTGCGCTTGACGTCACTGGTCAGAATGACCTTCATCTCGGGAATCCTCATCCGCTGCATCACACTTTACTGCGTGGCTGACATAATATCTCTTATATGATAAAGAAGCTACATTATAATGTGATGTTGATCATCTGAGGCCTATATTAGATAAGTTAGATAACGTTTGAAAGACCAAATGAGTTTTCTTAATGATATATCATCGAATGCAGTGTGATAGTATAATCATGTACGCCCTTACAAACAGTACTTCATGTTAAAATGCTGACACTATGGAAAAATATTAAATAAATGTATTATACATACAATTCGGTGTTAATATTATACATAAATGGCGCATGTTGATATATTTTTGTGCACACGTTCTTAATATATCTAGGAAATAATTTATTATAAGTTACATAATGCTTAAAACCTTATAATCTCTTTAAAATATATTTAACACATCGATTTCTCCCATTATTTTACATTATTTATGAAGGAAAACAGTGTTATATGTGTATCTGGTGTAGAATATACGTGCTGCAATGATTTTTAGAGCATGATTAAATGGTTTAAATGAAAGTAATACGAAACTAGTATGTTCACACCCAGATTACAAACGCACGATGTTTTATTCTAAGGGTTTAAACATCTTCAGTATTAAAGGGAAAGCCCGCAGCGGAGCGCACTAAACTCGCTACAAATGGGGGAGCCCCGAAATCAAATACCCTCTGAAATACTGTTAGCATTGCACGTAAATGCTTCATTATATTTGTTTTACAATGTTTATCCATGTCATGTTCGTTCCATGACTCGAATAGAAGCAGTATACCAGCGCATCCCTGTTTTTCTCGATCTCCTCCCCCTTTCAGGAGTCGGATGGGATTTTCTTCACGGTGTGTCAGGTGACGTTTTCGGCCATTTTGTACCGCAGATTCATCCTACAGGATCCGTTACGAGCAGTTTCCATCATTTCACCGGGGTTTATTAAAACCATTGGTCCATAGCGAAAGCTTTACCCTAATAGACAAATACCCGTTAGTCTATACGCCTTCGCTCGTGTCCAGCAGTGTTAGTTCGGTGTTACTGGGTTTTGAGGTGAAATTAGAGGAATAATGTCGTCGGGAAGCCCTGAATATTCGCCGTTCTTCGCAGTGATGGGCGCATCAGCAGCGATGGTCTTCAGCGGTAATCATTTTATTTTAAATATATATTTTGTTTTTAACAATTGATTCAAAATGCTTAAATTTGTGTGCACGCAATTATATTTATCATGTCTAATCCTTATATATCTCAACGTTTGCCAGGATATTCGCGATATCTGAATGTCATTGGTGCTATTTATATATTTATTTATTTAGCATATATCTATGTATATTTTCTATCATTAAAGAAGCATTTATGGATCATTAACCTAATATTTGACATCAGAAATGATGACTGCACTATTATAATCCAATCCTGTCAGTTCTGGTTCCGTTATTCATCTCTAATTTTATGAAATGTTGTAATAAAAACATTCCTAGCATAATTATAACACATTTCACAGATTTCTTTTCATAATGACATCTTTATGCTCATAATCCATGTATATTTATGTCGAATACATGTTCTTGAATTTATTAGAATTGGTGCTATATTTCAAATAATCATATTTTGCTCGTGATATATTGAATATAGTCGTTTACATGTTATCAAATGGTGCAGAATATGAAAGAAACCAGCCTCAGATTTAACCAGCTATGGGATCAAATTTGTTCCCTGGTTTGGGTAGATTTAGAGATTACACCTTTTTGCATGGCAGGGGATTATTTAGCAGGTTAAAATGGTTTTATTTCAAAGGTTAAACTGATTGTTTCCTCACAGGTATTGATCATCACTCAAGTTTGATTGGATTAGCAGGATAAGGTGCAGCCTGTCTGTAGTGCACTTAATAATTATAAAAATAGTGCCATATTTGTTGATGCTTTGCTTAATTTTGTTAGGTAACCCCCAAATAAGTGAGCTTTCCTGATATATTTAGATAATTAAAACCTGTCATAATGAGTGATAATATGCAGAATGCACCGGTATGGTTTATCAAAGAAAATATAAGACTTTAGCATCACATTCGTTGGATTTTTAAATTGATAACCCCATTAAAATGCATTTCAATTATCAGGATATGTCAGGAATAGTGCAATGCTTAGATGAGCAGACGTGTACGTGCAAATTACAGTAGCGAGGGAGATCATCAAATCAAATGCATCTGTATTTATTTCCAGCACGAGGCATCATGCTGTTGATTCTCAGACCATACTTCAGGCCTGTTTGCTCTTGTTATCGCCCTATAATCTATTTGATAATGCAAACAAACTCTTACAGCAGCTGCTATGTGTGTGTTTAAAATACTCACAGTGGCGACTGAAGAAAGTGCTTCTTTTTAATAATAGAGGTCAGCAAATGCTCCGCCAGGACATTTTGTCCGTGTATTTCATTTAAGATTGAGCAGCTTTCTTAATGAACACAGCAGTGAGGGGCTGGAAAACAGCAGTGTGTCTTTTTGTGATTGAAAGAAGAGGATTTTCTTTGCTGCTCTTCCAGGTTTTAGTTTAGCCACTGAACCTGAGAGTGAAGTGTAGAGAAGAAGAAGAAGAAGCTAAAGTCGATTTAGGATTGATATAATTCAAGGATTTTGCTGCTTTAGATGTTAAATGTAGTATAAAGCTGTCGGATGCTCACTTAAAAATAAACACAGAATCAAAATTGTGTTGTACTTACATCTAGAATTTATAATCTGGGTCCTGTTTGGATGTAGAAGAGTATATATAGAGTATATATACTAGGGGTGTAACGATACACTCAGCTCACGATACGATGTGTATCACGAT
Organism: Danio rerio; assembly: GCF_052040795.2. Taxonomy (NCBI): domain Eukaryota; kingdom Metazoa; phylum Chordata; class Actinopteri; order Cypriniformes; family Danionidae; genus Danio; species Danio rerio. The sequence continues at coordinate 42,050,568 of NC_141044.1, forward strand.
ATAATGTTCACGGTTCGATATGTATCATGATATTTGGAATAAAAATTGAAAATTAAACTGAAATGCAAATTTTACCAAGTAAACTATTTTTTATGTATTTCTTTTGTTTCAACTTGTTAAACTGATCCTTCTTTAAGAAAATAAATTAAACAGGCCTGTCTCTGTAAAATAAAACAATTTAAAAACTTCTTAAAAAATATTATTGAAATGACAGAGACAAAATTAAGGAACAACTTAAGTAAAGGTGCAAAAACAATAAGCTTCTATTCAATTGAATTTAACAGTAAGAGCTTAAGGCTTTGCTTGGTCACTTGCGTTTTTTGTGTGTGTAATTCATATTTAATTAAATTAATTTAGAGATATCTCTAATTACAATTGTGACTAGTCAAAACTCATTTAGAGATATCTGCAAATATTTTTCAATGGAAGTCAATGGAGGAATATGACTAGTCATAATATATTTGCAGATATCTCCAATCTGATTTCGTACTATTACAATTGTAATTGCAGATATCTCGAATTGTCATTCTGACTAGTCGAATTATAATTATGACTAGTCAAAATATAATTAGAGATATCTCTAAATATATTTATGGATAGTCAGAACAAAGGTTTAAATGCTAAAACAGCTTGCCATATGCGCGCGTCTATCATCCACCCTCTGTAGTAACAGCTCACGGTCAGCTCACGTCATGTGTGATTTTGCGGCGGGAACATTATATGAAGACAGAATCATATTTTAGGGTGAATTGTACCTTATAAATACAGTATGTGACTCTTTCAACACCATTAGGAGGTATCTATGTCGCTGTGCGAAGTATGTAAATCACTGTGAAGACTTTAAAACTTAGGATGTTTGACCCAGTATGCGTGTCAAAAAGCGGACGAGTCTAAAGCAATGACTGAACAACCGAAATGTTGCCAGACGTCTGATTTTGAGAGGATGGGCCATCCTCTATTTCAGCTCCACTGATCTTGGTCTGCTAACATTACTGCTGCTGCAATCTGAACGCACGTGCGACAGCAGGTGGAACGTAGCTCACATGCAAACAGCTCAACTAATAAGAGAAAACGGACGTCATATCGTAATCAAATCGTCATAACGCCACGATGCATATTGTGACATTTTTGCATCGCAATAAATCGTACAACAATAAATCGTTACACCCCTAATATATACAATATTGAATAACAATATTATTGCAATAGTAAATAGCAATATTATCGTCCAAACGTACAGACTATGATGCTGAAATTAAATCTAACATCTGTTACTTAAATTTGAAGTGATTTAAAGTTAAATTCTGATTGGTTGTCAATATTTTTTATCATTCCTCCGCAGGAGAACTATCAGTATATTTGATTTGTGCTTTTATTGTTATAATCATGCTGTGGATTGCTACATTACATTTTTCTTTTAACATATTTAATTTTGTTAGTGCAAACAGGCCTTCATTTAGCCTCTCCTTTTGACCATGCATTGTACCAAAGTCCCTTTAAGGCAAGTCAATTCACTTGGCGGCGTTCTGTTTGAATGGGGAAACATCAAATTCTCCAAAATTGCTTGCCAAGCTTACGATTACATTTCATATTTGGAATCACCAATAAAATTAAACAACAACTGTCTCTTTAGTTTCATTTCTAAACGTTCGAATCACACAATATCCTCAGAAACTCACGTCTGGCTGGTCACCAAGCCCCGGTGATTCTTCAGTCTATAGCGATCACTGATTGGCTCCTGTACTTGAAGGCGGGGCTTCATTCGCCATATTGACCGTTACACTTTCCCCTATTCAAAACTATATGAGTGACACGTCTTGTGTATTCTATAGTCTTTGATTGTACGTCCTTTTGTATTTACGTTGTAAAGGTAAAATTTTCAATGTCTTTGCACTTTTTTTATGCAACTACAGAAGAACAGGGTCATGTTTTGCTGTTTTAAAGCATGCTGTTGTTTTTCATAGCTCAGAGATACACTTAAAAGTGCATTTATAGTGCATGACCCGTTCAGTAATGGATGCATTACTACTGTATCCACAAATGTAGAGCGGAAACCAAAACATTGCTTTATTTCCTGGTGTCCAACAAACAAGATATCGATCCATATACAGTCAGTCAGAAGGAATGGTTGTGTTTTATCTAAACTGATCTTCCTGGTTTCCACATTGAACACTATCAATTGTCTGTCATTGGATCTGATCTACACTACGATATTTACTTGCGGAATAAGTCATTTGATGAGTGTTGTGACTAACCGGCGTGATGAACATGCATTATTTGTGATGCGACTGTGAAGAGCTGAAGCTAATTAGAAATGTTACGGTCTTTCATCTGACACATCTCTCCTGACTTGGCATCACGGCTCGGCTCAGTCTGCGTACTCTCATTTGTAAGTCTCTTAGGATGCGTGTACCATATGAATAAACATGTTTAGCGAAGCAGGTTATATAGCAGAACACAGTGCTTGCTAGTATAGGCTTGAGGTCAGCTGTCTGTACAGGTTAGTCCTTGAATTCATCAGGAAATCAAAAAGTACTTTTCTCATTTTAATATGTATAAAGTACTGCTTGTTTATGAGAAATGTATCTGTGAACTTCGTTATTTTGTAAAAATTAACTTGCCCTTAGATTCCTTAAACACTACCTTCCATCCTCCATCGAAACAACTTTACTTCACTTTTAGTCAAATCAATGTCTTTAGGGCGGAGCTATCAGTCCTTTAGGGAGGAGCTATCAGTCCTTTAGGGAGGAGCTATCAGTCCTTTAGGGAGGAGCTATCAGTCCTTTAGGGAGGAGTTATCAGTGCTTTAGGGAGGAGCTATCAGTCCTTTAAGGAGAAGTTATCAGTCCTTTAGGGAGGAGCTATCAGTCCTTTAAGGAGAAGTTATCAGTCCTTTAGGGAGGAGCTATCAGTCCTTTAGGGAGGAGCTATCAGTCCTTTAGGGAGGAGTTATCAGTGCTTTAGGGAGGAGCTATCAGTCCTTTAGGCAGGAGTTATCAGTCCATTAGGGAGGAGCTATCAGTCCTTTAGGGAGGAACTAACAGTCCTTTAGGGAGGAGCTATCAGTCCTTTAGGGAAGAGCTATCAGTTCTTCAGGGAGGAGTTGTCAGTCCTTTAGGGAGGAGCTATCAGTCCTTTAGGGAGGAGCTATTAGTTCTTTAGGGAGGAGTTGTCAGTCCTTTAAGGAGGAGTTATCAGTCCTTTAGGGAGGAGTTATCAGTCCTTTAGGGAGGAGTTATCAGTCCTTTAGGGAGGAACTATCAGTTCTTTAGGGAGGAGTTATCAGTCCTTTAGGGAGGAGCTATCAGTTCTTTAGGGAGGAGTTATCAGTCCTTTAGGGAGGAACTAATAGTCCTTTAGGGAGGAGCTATCAGTCCTTTAGGGAGGAGCTATCAGTTCTTCAGGGAGGAGTTGTCAGTCCTTTAGGGAGGAGCTATCAGTCCTTTAGGGAGGAGTTATCAGTTCTTTTGGGAGGAGCTATCAGTTCTTTAGGGAGGAGTTGTCAGTCCTTTAGGGATGAGTTATCAGTCCTTTAGGGAGGAGTTATCAGTCCTTTAGGGAGGAGTTATCAGTCCTTTAGGGAGGAACTATCAGTTCTTTAGGGAGGAGTTATCAGTCCTTTAGGGAGGAGCTATCAGTTCTTTAGGGAGGAGTTATCAGTCCTTTAGGGTGTTGCTATCAGTCCTTTAGGGTGCAGCCATCAATCCATTAGTTTGAGGCGATTACTCCCTTTGGGCGGGGTTTCAGTCATAGGCCAGGGTTATTAGTCCTTTAAGGAGGAGCTATCAGTCCTTGTGGGCGGGGTTTTCAAGCATTTAGGGCAGGGTATCAGTCCTATAGGGTGGAGCTATCAATCCTTTAGTTTGAGGCAATTATTCCTTTTGGGTGGGGTTATCAGTCCTTTAGGGTGGAGCTATCAATCCATTTGTATGAGGCGATTAGTCTTTGGGGGGGGGGGGTTATCAGTCATTTAGGGGAGGATTATCAGTCCTTTAAAGAGGAGCTGTCAATCCTTTAGGGTGGAGCTATCAGTCTTTTTGGGTGGGGTAATCAAGCATTTAGGGCAGGGTCTCAGTCCTTTAGGGTGGAGCTATCAATCCTTCAGTTTGAGGTGATTAGTCTTTTTGGGCGGGGTTATCAGTCATTTAGGGCAGGGTTATTGTCTTTTAGAGTGGGGTTATCAGTCATTTAGGAAGGAGTTATCAGTCCTTTAGGGAGTAGCTATCAGTTCTCTAGGGCGGGGCTATCGGTCCTTTAGGAAGGAGCTATCAGTTCCTTAGGGCGGGGCTATTAGTCCTTTAGGAAAGAGCTATCAGTTCCTTAGGGTGGGTCTATCAGTCCGTTGGGGCGAGGTTATCAGTCCTTTAGGGCAGGGTTTTCAATCCTTTTGTGTGGGGCTATCAGTCTTTTTGGGGGGGGGTTAACAATTCTTGAGGGTGGGGTCTCATCCCTTAAGGGCAGGGTTAAAAGGCATTTAGTTTGGAGCTATTTGGTTTTTAGGGTGGGGTTATCAATTTTTAAGGAAGGGGTTATCAATCCTTTAGGGCGGGACTATCAGTCATTTAGTACAGTACTGTCTATTCATTAAGGGTGGGTTATCAGTTCTTCACTGTTGCTGTCAGTCATTTAGGTTGGTACTATCAGTCCATGTCTCAATTAAGTAGTAGTAATCCTGCATAACTCAGTAGAAACTGCCATTCAAATCTTCCTCCATTTTTTAGCAATGCCCATCTTCCAACAGTCCAGTGGATTTCCAAAAGAATAAATCATGCAACGCCCTACATTTTATTCTCAATTCAGAAACCATTCCATCCGGATGTACGTAAGGATAAGGAAAAAATGTTTTCATTTGCTTAATTTTCATTTCATGCTGACTTTAATAGACTGAAATATTATAATCAGCTAATATAAAATTATTTTTGAGATTTTTAATCATGCTCAAAATTTCTTGGCAGATTTAAAATCTAAGATTCTCTTTGTGTGGGTTGCACATTTTTGGGTCTGGATAAGTATTGCTTAAGCGGTTAGTTCACCCCATAATTAAACCACTGTTATTAATTATTCACCATCATGTCATTACAAAACCCCAAGAGCTTCTTTCATGTTTGGAACACAATTAATATTTTTAGATGAAATCAGAGAGCTCTCTGGCCCTCCATAAACAGCAAGGATCACGAACATATTCAAAGTCCTGAAAGCAAATAGGTGAATTGTCAAAACAGCGGTTCAACTGAATTCATACAAAGCTCCAAGAACCGTTTAGTGCTTCAAAAAACCCTGTAAAAATATGTTGTTAAATTCAACTATAAAATTCGTCAAGCTTATAAGCTTCTGTTTTTATTGAACTATAAAGAAATAATGATTTTAGCTGCATCATCATGAATGCTCTTGTTACAGTCCTGCTCTGTAAACGTGGACATCATTCATTCATTATCCAACAGTATAGCTGGCTTTACTGTGAGTGTGTGTGTGTGTGCTGTTTTCAGAGCAGGTAGAGCTGGTCATCACTCAGTAGTGTGTGTGTTTGGACAGTGTCCATCTGCACGCTCAAGGATTGATTCTGCTCTTCATCACACGGGCCCATCTGTCACGCACACACACACACACACTGTTATTGGCTAGTTTGAGTGACTGTCTTCTGGTAGTAGTTGTAATCGTGGTTAAAGCTGCTGGTATTTCCAGTCGAGTTACCATTTAATCCCGGAAATGAAGATTAGACTAAGATTCCTGGATGAACAGGCTGTAATGTGCATCAGTGAGTGTGTGTGTGGGTCTACAGAGATAACACTTATAACCACACATGACCAACACTCTGTATATATTGCCAGTTTCAGTTTCATTAATTTGATGAATTACTATGTTCAAATCCAAGGTGCATTTCTATTGTCAATATCATTTGAGACATACTGAGTAATAATAAAAAAGAGGAGCATTTTGTTTCAAATTTATGTCAGATCTTATGTGTTATCGTTGATAATTTTGGTAATTGTTAATTTTAGCTTTAAATGTTTATTATATAAAGGTAATATGCATAGTTGATGGTGTTGGTTTTAGAGATTATAGACTTGTATTGTATGTACTGTACCTGATATTCAAATTAAATGGCATTGAATGAACATATATTGAGATTGAATTGGACCAGTGTTTCCCAAGTCTGTTCCTGGAGGCACACCAACAGAACATATTTTGGATGTCCCCATTATCTGACCCATATGTTTCAGGTTTTGGAGTCTTTTCTAATGTTCTGATGAGTTAATTCAGGTGTGTTTGATTAGGGAGAGGTTGAAAATGCGTACTGTATATGGTGTGCCTTCAGGAACAGGGTTGGGAAACTCTGAATTAGATCACAGAATAATAACAAATGGCAAATAGAAGGGGATTTATACACTGAAAAAAAATATTCAAAGATGATTTCTTGGATTTACTCAATTTATTTTTTACGTTAAGTGGTTGTAAACAATTTATTTGGGCTGAATGAACATTATTAAACTTAATTTGTTTGTTTAAATTCAACACAAATAAATAGTTTGCAACAGTTTTGCATGCAACACTTTTTTCAGTGATAAAGTACGATCAATAAATTGTGAAATATATACAATAAGAAATTAGCTCCAATGTTGGAAAAGGAGATGTTCCATTAAAGCCAGGGGTTGCCCAGACCTTTTCATATAAAGCGCCAAAAGTCAAATATAATTAAGAGCCGTGGGCCAAAGGTAAAAATACCAAGCTGCTGTATATTACATTCAAGTTGCCATGAATGATTTCCTCATTTATTTCATAAGACGTAGACGTAAATAGAAAACATTACTTTAAACAATATTAACTGATGCAGTATAACATTTAAAATAATAACTTAATGCAATAAACACATAAACAATCACAATTAAAACACAAAGGAGTTCAATGATGAGTACACTAGTCGAGCAGAATCTGCTTTTGCTTTGATTTGCCCTCTGTCTGTTGGGTGACAGTATGTACATTTAAACTGAATCTGAGTAATTTACGCCATTTAATTGACACATTTAATTTAGATTTTAACACTGAAACAAAAACAAACAAGGTTACATCAGATTTAAAAATGACAATCTCTAAACCATGCCCATCATTATTCCTCTCTTCCCAGATGGGACAAGTGGTGCTCGCTGCAGAGCCATTTGAGAAGAGCTGAGCTCCAGCGAGGGGGAGCTTAAGCTTGAGCTCCACCTTTTTTGCACTTCTTCTATGAGTGATGTCACTGGGGGTAGGGTTAGGGGTGGGGTTGGTGTATGCATTAAAACAGCTTACAGGAGGAGGAGTGACAGCTCATGCTCCCCCTCACTGGAGCTCAGCTCTCCTCAAATGGCTCTGCAGCGAGCACCCTCTCAGATGGGATGGCGGTCCCTAGTTTGGGCATCCCTGCATTAAAGCCTACTGATTAACTGTTGAAATAATAACTGTTCACATATATATATATACACACACACAAACACACACACACACACATGTACATATATAATCAGTCTACCCTTTGTTGTCAAAATTGTTGGAAATTGCAGTCATTCTTTCCAAGAATTCTGGTAATTGTAAAATTCATAGATGATCAAAAAAATAATTAGTTGCATTTCTACTTATTAAATATAAATAATGTTTTATACTTGTTGAAATTCAATGCAATTTAACATGTAAAACAAAAGTTGAAGACAACATTATTAACCCTCCTGTGAGTTTTTAAAATATTTTTTCAAATATTTCCAAGGTTTTTAATGTCGAGAGAATTTTTTTTTCAGCACATCTTCCAACATATTAGTTTTAATAACTAATTTATAATACCTATTTTTGTTTGTATTTGCCATGATGACCGGACAATACACTTTACAGGTTCTTTTGCACAATTTTTCAGCTTAAAGTGCAGTTTAAAGGCTTAACTAGGCACGTCATTGGAAAGCAGTGGTTTATTCTGTAGCCCAGGGGTCAGGAACCTTTTTTCAGCAAAGAGCCATTTATAATTTTTTTTTTTTAAAGAGTAACCGGCCACTTTATTAGGTACACCTTTGCAACTCCTTACCGCAAATTTATAATCAGCCTATTGCATGGCAGCAAATCAATGCATTGAGGCATGTAGACGTGTCAAGAAGATAGATTACTACTATAATTATAAGAGGTTTAAACAAAAACTTTATGTCTATGCACAACTCAAAAATAAACAAATATGAAGCATCACATGTTGAGCAAGACCATGAATTTAAAAAAAAGGACAATTTATTGAATGTTTTTCTATGTTTTCGCCATCACCACTCATAGATGTTGTCTGAATTTACATACATGAGAAGATTACTATTAAAATGTTCGCTCTTTATTGGTGTCGCAATTCAAGTTTATCCATAGTGCGTTTGCAGATTGGTTGAATCGTCCTTTTATTGTTAACTGAGTTCTTATTAATTTTGCTCTAAAAAGTTACAATTAAAAAGGATTTATAAATGTGATTTCAGTCTGAAACTGATTTCTAGTGACGGTTATAATTTTTTAAAACTGTTATAAATTATTATTGAAGAGAGCTAGACAGCCATGTATATTTGGTCAAAGAGCCAGATGTGGCTCGCGAGCCATAAGTTCCCTACCACTGCTGTAGCTAATGAATAAATAATATTTACTTAACGGTGGGTAATAACAGTGACCTTAGCTGTTTTTACATTTCGTCACCTTGGAATTATAAGGTTCTATCTGAGTTCTGAATGATTTTAAGATATTGAGCTTCAAAGTTTTTGCATTTCATAGCAGACAGTATGTGTTTAACTTTCATGTTTTAAATAAAAAGTCTTAAAATGTAAACAACTTATAAAAAAACATCCCATAATGTAAATATGTTGTCATTTAGTAAGAATATGTCAATAACTAAATGTCAGATAGAACCTTATAATTCTAAGGTGACGATTTGTATTACAGCTAAACTGAAAGAAATAAGAAGGTTAGAAAAGAAAAATATAATATGAAATGCTGTGAAAAATGTCCTTGCTCTGTTAAACATCACTAAGAAAACATTAAATGATAATTAAAACTTCGTCTTCGGCTGTGAATTTGTTGAAAAGGACAAATGTGAGACTTTCAGTTAATGATCGTCATCATTGTGCATGATAAAGTGGGTGATGCAATAAGCAAACACCTCAAAACTTTGCAGAAATGGCACGGAAATGCACTAGCAACCAATCGACTGTGCTCTGAAAACACCCTAGCGACAGTGGGTTTAGTGGGATTTTCACAGGCGCTCAGTCTTGAGAAGTGTAAAACTGCAGCTCACTCACACTTCACCCACAAAACACAAGCTGCATTCATATATAAATCCAAAATATCCACATAATTCTGCATCATTTAAGTCTCTATGATGTTGTTAATGAATTTATAAAGGAACTGACCAGTGTATAGATTTAAGGGGGACCTATTATGCATTTTTATAAGAGGGTTAAGCACAGTTGTGCGGCAATAGTGTGTAAAAATAAGCAGCTTCTAATGGTAAAAATGTATTAATTAAATTTTTCAATAATCACACTTGATAGAGTCCGTCTGCAGAAACACTTTGATTGACATTCTCTCTTTGTACGTGTCATCAGAGGGGGAAAGCCCCACCCACTAGTGACCATCTCTCTTTCATTAACATATACAGCCCTGAGTGAGAAGCAGCCGTTCGCCATTAGAGTTTTATTCTGCTGAAGATAATGTCAGTGACTTATGGGATTATAAATCAGACCCCTGATTTTTCATGATTTTTAAAATCTTTTTTTACCATATTAGGTAGCCTACTATCTTAGGTGTGCAATCCCACACAATGACAAAGACAGAAATCATAAAAATAGATCTTCTTTATTTTAGTCTCTTGTAAAGACAAGATCTAAAACAGATCTAAAATGGTAGGGATTAAGCCAAAGGAAGGATGTAGGTTGAAGATTGGTACTTTCTCTTTCCCAGATTTTCCTGTGACATCATGTACTTCACTCAAGACATGTGTTAGGGCTTCCCCTACCCTATCTAAAACACAGATTGTCATAAAACTTGTCAATGGAAACGTTTTCTCTTGTCAACGGCAGGGAAAGAGCTAAGCAAAATCATTTATCAAGTTGACACACATCATAATAGGCTATCAGCCATACATGCCTGGGCTCGAAATTAACCTTTTTTCTTAATAGCACCGGTGCTCCTAACTTAAAAAATTTAGGCGCACCAGACAAAAATTAGTTGCACCCACCAAAAGTTATTAGCACCGTTACTACACATTTTATATTAACAGATTTATTGCATTTGAAATCAACAAATCAACTAACAAACAAAAAAATCTGCATGCGCTCACCGGCCCTGCACACACTGCTTGACGTAAATGAGATGAACTGAATTAACAATAATAACTGTGCTATTCTCACGGGTGCTGTCTGATATTGCACAGGTGATAATGACATATAACTTATTATTTGCATATGTCATCTTAATATATAACGGTCTTTTCATGAGCAGCAATATTAGTTTCATCTCAGTGAATGCATGCTCTTTAGCAATGGTGAATGCAGTATCAGTCGCACAACTGACAGCATCGTGACGATTAAATGAAGGATTAAATATCGTTAGAACATCTCGTGCTTAAAATTTGTAGATTCAGTGGCAAACCTGAAAACTCCGTCCCACCAGCCTTACAGTGAATGCTTCAGTCATATTCACAGTGGACTTTAACCACTGGAAGTCTTTTATCCACTCATCGAAAAAGTGTAAATGCTGGATTGACATTCATTACAAGATCACTAATCAGATGTGCCATTATTTGTAACTTTAGGTGGTTTCTAAAACTAAATCTGTCTGTTGTTTTCATTCTCTCGTATCCAGATCTTAGTTTTTGTGGCTGTAGCTGCCTGTCATCTGAACTGAGTGATTGACAGCTGATATTAACCAATCCATTCGAGTACTGTTCTAGCACAGTGGGCCAATAAGAAGAGCTTGAAGGCGGGGCAAGCATTGCGGGCTTTGTTTACTGCAGCAAGTTGACATGACAACTGTTTTAAACCATTCCTGAGCGCTGCTTTTGCCGTTTTTAGGTGCAAAGATGCTTAATGCATGAATGCCTCCTAATTCAACGCATGTGGTGAACATTTTGCTGTAAAAACTGGTCGCACGACATCAATTTTATGCACTCACACAAATGCTCCCAAATATATTTTGAGGTCGCATAAATAAAATTTCGGATGCATTTGCGACCAAAACGGTCGCAATTTCGAGCCCTGCATGTTAAGCACAAATATTGTTCTTCAATTCAGTCATGTCCAGCAGCCGTCATCCTTGAACCAATCTCCATCATTGTAAGCTGCTTGCTTTTTTTGTCTGTTCCATTGCTCCGCTTGTTAGATGTTTGCTCCAACTTTCTTTACTTCACATGTAAATCATAAGGGTGTCACGATCCTCCAAATCCTCGATTCGATTACATTTTCGATTCTAAAGGCACGATTCGATTTTCGATTATGAATAATTAATTAATTAATGACCAATTAATTATTTGTAGCCTACCGTTTAAACTACCTGACCTGCATGGTCTTTGTTTTACCCATAAACAAATCATACAGTAAATGAATAAAGGCAAGATACACACATAATTACCACCTGTCAATCACTTTTTCTGCGGGACTCGTGAATAGGCAGTGATCTGTGTCCTTATAATGGCGGCGGTAAAAAAAGACGCACAACCAACAACAAGAACCAGCCAACAGTATCTGAGGTGTTCGCTAAAATGACAAAGTACAAGTGAGTGAAAGATTGAAGCAGTCTACTGATCCTCTGACTGCCTGGACCTGCTGTCTCGAGCGCAAGGCTGTGTGTGCGTCTGTGTTCGTGTGGTCATGTGATGTGCATTTTCAGAGGTAGAGAGGAAGGAGGGCTGCTCAGAAATGCTACACGCTACTGTGGATGTCAAATCGTTGTCGTTCTAAAATACCATTTAAAAACAAAGACAGTGTAAACAGGGCCTGAGTGTGTACTTTTCGCGAGCGGATTTGCAACGGGGGCGGGCGGAGGATCGCGATGCCGGTGTTGATTATCGGACGAACCGTACGTAATACGTACATAAAGAGCTTGCAAAACTGTGGGGGTTTTTTTGTCGACAACACGAACGTTGTCAACATAACTCACTGGCAATCCAAAATGCTTCCACACCGGCGACTTCATTGAAAGAGGAGAGGGTTTAAGTTCTCTCGACGGGTCTCCTGCTTCTGCAGTTTAACAAGCACTTCAACAAGCCTGTTTTTTCCCCGCTTGGCAAGCCAAGCTGACGTGACATGGGGGCGTGGTAGCATCGACGATTCTATTTTTTTGATTCGATAATCGAAATTGAGCATAAATTTCGATCGAAATCGTGATACCCCTAGTAAATCACTCGCACAGCACCTGAATCTGCTTACTGCACATGCTGCAAAACAATTCTCCCCACATCCATGTAATGTAATGATCGTTAGGGCGCAGGTAATGCAATGTCTGCAAGCCATGTAAAACAATTAATTGTGATGTGATTATATGGTTTAGAATTGGATGATTTAAGAAATTATTTATATTTTTTGTGAATATTTTGTGTTAAAATTATATTTTATATAAAATCGTGAAAAACTAGGGGTCGGATAAAAGTGGAGTTTTAGATGCAGAATGAACAGCGACAGGAGTCTCTATAGGCTGGTCCATTCTGAGACACAGACGCACCCATTTTCAGGTTTTTACACAGATAACAATTCTCCTGTTTTGAATCTGCCACTATGCTGACACACAGGCATTTGTAGCTCCGCCCTCTTTTTAAAAAAGCACAGCCTCATTTGAATTTAAAGCGACAGTCACGAAAACTCCACAATTAGGATCAAAGTCTAAACGGGTCAGTTTCAGAGAGTTATAAAACATTATCTGTGTGGTATTTTGAGGTAAAACGTCACACACACAGACATCAGAGACTTATTTTACATCTTGTAAAAAGGAGTCTAATAGGTCATCTATAACTATTAGGCTTGAGTGTGTGTTTATTGGGAAAATCGTATAATGTAGCGTTCATATTTCCATTGCAAACATGCAGAAAGAGTAACGCAACCTGTGTGTGCTTGTGTGCAGCATTGGGCGCGGCGTACGGCACGGCGAAGAGCGGCACCGGAATCGCCGCCATGTCTGTGATGCGTCCGGAGCTGATCATGAAGTCCATCATTCCTGTGGTCATGGCGGGAATCATAGCTATATACGGGCTGGTGGTGGCTGTGCTAATCGCTAACAGCATTTCAGACAAGATCACTCTGTACAAGTAAGTCCCGCACGCAAACACTGCTGCTGCTATTGTAGTAATCACAACTAAACTTTTTGTTATTTAAACTCTGAGATCAAATATATGTAAAACACGTAAAGGAAATCTCACTTGAAATCAAAATGTGCAATGTTTGTTTTGCTAGCTCCCATTGTTATTCTTAAAGTGAATAATTAATCCAGCAAGTTAATCCACTGAATAAACAAGTTTGTTTGTTGTTATCTTCAATGAAACTTTTGCTCATTTGCTTCTGCATTTGGAGTGGCGGGGGTAAAGTGTAGGAGGGATACAGCTGTTGATACATCAATATAGCATCATTTTTGTGACACTACATTACTGTCATGATTGGGTTTAGGATTGGTGTTGGAGTAGACATTAATAAAATACAAATTAATTGGTAAATTAATAAATAATATTCTGTATAAATGCTGATTTGACATTACTGTGAAGGTTGGTGTAGCGGTAGACATTAATAAAATACAATTTAATGGGTAGTTTAATAAATAATATATATAATTCTTGTTAACTTCCAGCCACAGCTGTATCCTTTCTGGCAGCAACCTCTACCCCAACCCTAAACCCATGAAAATATGCCATAAAATAGCCATTGAATCTTATATAGCAATAAATTATTTTAAAAATATTGATATAATGCATTATTAACACTATATAACATAATATATAACATTTAATTTTATATTTGAAAATTTACTTAAAATATGTTATTTTTTCATGCATACATTTTTGTTCTTTTAATAATTTGTGATTTGTTGTATTTTTATTATATATTTTTATTATATTTATTATAATTATTTTATTATTTTTTTACCATACATTTGTTTATTACTTTTTTTTTATTATATATTTTAATTTTAATGCTGGCTATTTTATTATTATTTTTTTCTGTTTTTAAAATTTGTTTATTTAATGATTCATTTTGTTTTTAATTATAATTTTGTATGTTATTAATTATTGTAATTGTTTTATTTTTAATATCGACATTTGTTGATTTATGTCTGGTTGTCAAATGATTCATGATTAATTTTATTATTGTATAATAACTTATCATTTTTATTTTTTTTATCATATTTAATCTTTGTTTCATGATTCATGATAGATATTTTTTTATCTTACTAATTATTATAATAAATATATTTTTAAATATTTTTTCTGTTTGTTTAATGATTCACTTTATTTTAATTATATTTTTAAATAACTATTATAAATGTTTTTTTATATTCATTTCTTTATTTGCTTATTTAATATTTCATGATTCATTATATAGATATTTTATTTTAATAAGTATCATTACATTTTGCATATTTATTTTGAATATATATATTTTTATTTAATAACTCATGATTTATATTATGTAAGATATTTTTAAATAACTATTACAATCATTTTATTATTTATATCAATTTTTTTTCTCCATTTGATGTTTGAATATATCTTTATATAATAAATATAATAATTTTTATATCAAATCTTTTTCTTTATTTCATGGTTCATTTTAGATATTTTTATTTTAATAATTATTATAATGACTATATATTTTTTTCTGTGTTTATTGATTCTGTTCATTTTTTTCTTTGTTTATTTAATGATTCATTATTTTTTATTTTAAATTATAATTATATATTTTTTCTTTGTTTATTTAATGATTCATGATTCATTTTATTTTTAATTCTGTTTTATATAATAACTACTATAATTCTGTTATTATTTATATAAATTTATTTATTTATTTAATGATTCTCGGTTTATTATATAGATATTTATTATTTTAATAATTATTATAATAATTATATTTTTTAAATCACTTTTCTTTGTAAAAAAATTTATAATTAATGTCTTCTTGTTTGTTGTGCGTGTCAGGAGTTTCCTACATCTGGGCGCAGGCCTGAGCGTGGGTCTAAGCGGGCTGGCAGCCGGTTTCGCCATCGGGATCGTAGGCGACGCAGGCGTCCGTGGCACCGCCCAGCAGCCTCGTCTCTTCGTAGGCATGATCCTCATCCTGATCTTCGCTGAAGTCCTGGGTCTCTACGGCCTCATCGTAGCCCTAATCCTCTCAACCAAATAAACCTGCAGTCAGCATGCGCCGCTGCCGGACCATCAACAACAACAACAAAAATAACGAAATATAATAATAATAATACCTTAAACTAAAGTGAAAATTAGATGAATTGAGAAGTGGGAAAACAATCCTGCGCATTAATACAGGCTTTGCGTTTGGTGATATCTCTGAAAGTGTACAGTCGTCCCAGTTTGATAGTTTTGATTTCTTGTAAATGCGGTATATAGTGATTTTGTCCTGTGTCTGTGAAGAAAAAAAATATATTAGCGCTGGGATTAATCGCCATTAATCGCATCTAAGATAATTGGTTTGACATAATATATGTGTGTGTGTGTGTGTTTTATATATTTATTATGTATAAGTGACACACACACATACATAAAGACAATTTTGTTGCATAGATATTTACATTTGCACCATCTAAATAAATCCAAAATAAACAAACATTTTCTCTAATATATCCGTGCATGTGTGTGTGTTTATATATGCATATTAAATATACACAGCGCACACGCTTAAATTATGTCACGTTTATTTCGGATGCGATTAATAATCACGATTCATTTTTTGCCCAGCACTAAAAATATATAATAATAATAACGTGATAGATCTCATTCTCTGTTTGTTCCCTCCCGCCTACGAGTCTGTTAGCCAATCACGCGTTCCCGTCACGCTCGAGAGGAAACGCATGAGCAGCGTCCTGTCTCTTCCTGTCACGTGATTTTGGGAGTTTTTTAAAAATACATCTCCACATTGGTGTCAAAGAAGTGTTTGTGTGAAAAGTGGAAAAACGCACTGATGAAATGCTGTCTGTGGAATGGAGTTTGTCCATTTTTGTTTTGTTTTCCACTGGTTTTATTTATTGAGAATAATATTGTTCATTGAAAATGTACTTGAAGCTCCTCAGATCCTTTGAATTGTTATTTATATAAACATTAATATATATATATATGCAGAAATATATATAAGAATAGACCTGCACTGGCCGGGGTTGTGCAGTTGTTGGGGAGTGTTTCAGCTTGATGTGTGTATTTCTGGTTGTTTCCTGTGTAAATCTGATGTTTGGTTGTATTAAAGGTGTGCGTGTGCCCCTCGGTGGGTCTCACAAGTGTCATTTCCATATGCTTGTGTTCCCGGTGCTTTTATTTTTATCGTGCGAGTGTGTGTGAGTGTGTTCAGCTGTGTGTATCTACGGTTTTTAGGCTTCACCTTGATGATAATTCACTATAGTAGCGCTAATGGATTTACTGCAGCAGTTTCACCACTTGTTTGCCTTGTAAATTGCATACATTTTCACAATATGACACTAGGTCTTGTTCATTAATGATTATGTGGATTATTTATATATTTATCGTCATTGTTATGACAACAAATGCAAATTATTGTTTTTATTTACCATTTTTTATTAGTTGGTTCTCACTTTGGCCCTTTAGATGTTTTCTGTTGCTATTATTAAAAACTATGTGGTTTCTTATTACTTTGTGAACAAGATCCTGTTACAGGTATGCGGTAAATAGAAGTAAATATATTTATTTGAAGTAAACAAATTGTTTTCATAATGATTTTAAGTGCAATATACTGAAACAAAATCTTTTAAAAACAGCATTCTAATTAATTAATTGAATTTAAAGTGATGGTTGACCCATTAGTAAATTGGTTATAAAAAACAATAAAAAAACAATAAAAAAAATTTGTGGCCCAAAAGAAGAGAAAAAAAACATATCTGGCAAATAAAATAAAACACAAATCCAGAGCTGATGGTTTTAAGCTAAAACTGTTCTAAACTCAACAAACAGTTGAAGAATAAAAAATAATTAAATATATATATATATATATATATATATATATATATATATATATATATATATATATATATATATATATATATAATAAGATCTGATTCATCTTGGATGTCCTGAAGGTAAGTAAATTAACAGCCAATTAAAATTTTTGAGTGAATTATTTAAGGAAATTTTATTAAAAATCTGAACAAGCGACGCAGTGTAAGAGGTTTAATCATTTGCATAGGACACGCCCAAGTAAAGTCCATATAAGGATTTTTCGTCAGTTGTGTTTTCGACTGGTCCAGACGAGATAATCCAGTAAAGTGCGATATCATCGAAAAAAAAATAGTAATACTAAATAAAAAAAGTTTTAAAATGTAAAAAAGATGTCTAAATGCCATTCCAGAAGTCCATCCGAGGTATGTAATGTTTGCGTACTGTTAATTTGCCGAGATTTCACGTAACTTATGTTCATGCGGTTAGTGAATGAGACCCCCATTGCTCTGTCATTTCGAGCTAAAAGAGTCTTGAAACTGACCATATATATCTGATTAATCTTAAATGTCCTTAAGGTAAGTAAATGAACTGCAAATTTTAATTGTTAGGTAAACTGTTTATTTAAGGAAATTTAATTACTAAATCTGAACGAGCGATTTATAATTTGCACAGGACACGCCCACCTAATATCCATATAAGGGTTTTCCGCTTATTTTTCAGTTGTGTTTTCGACTGGTCCAGACCTCAGACAAAATAATCCAGTAAAGTGCGATATCATCGAACAAAACTAGTAATACTTAATAAAATAACTTTTAAAATGTAAAAAAAAGATGTCTAAATGCTGTTTCAGAAGTCCAACTGAGGTAATGTTTGCTGTTCGTTTGTACAGATAGAGGTTCATGAGTAAACGCGGTTTGTGAACGAGACCGCTGTGTAACTAAAGTTACTTTCAAGCTAGGAATCTTGAAAACTGACTGACCAACAGGTTATAACATAACAGACTATTGTTATTGTGACATTTCTAAAATATTTAACGTTCTTAGTTTCGTTTACAAATATGTTGTGAACGCTAAACCACGGTGCCTAATAAAGTTTCGTTATCTACGTCATGGCAAGTTGCGGTCGGCCATGTTTGTGGACGTACAGGAGCGGTCAATTTAAACCTGTGGAAATTGCTACAAAAACAACGACCGTCTTATAGTACTATATTTTGAAAAACACCACACAAACAATCAATGAAATGGACAAACGTGTATATTCCTTTATAAATGCTTGTTGTGTGGATTCCATAACATTCAGTCTCCTACTGTAAAGCCGAGCACAGACGAAGAGGCGGCGAATCCGGACGAACGAGTTTATCCGTAACTGACAGCGCATCAGAAAGAAAACATCCCCATATATGATTTTCTTTATCTCCTGTAGTACGAGCTCTTAGTTTATTGATGAGTTTATTCCCAGTGGGAATCGGGCTCACCTTGACCCAAACACCCAGAATGCACTGTGTCGCTTACGGTAGTGAAACAACACCAAAAAGCATCGTCATCATGAAGGCAATTTTTACTAAACAAGATGTAAGTTGCTGCATTTTCTTATTGGCCCATATTAAAATTACTATAGTGAATATATAGTAAAATTAGTGTTTTTTTAACCATACTGTAGTAAATTACTTGAATTGATTTGTTGTGGCGATTCTACAGTTGTAATACAACTATAGTAATATAAAACTGACCCAATATTCTAGTTTTCAACAACTATAGGGCGTATTAGTAAAATCTAAGGTATATCACAGTATATCAGCTCTCTATAGTTAATGTTACAGTATGGTGTAGCATTAAGTGTTATAAATACTATTATGTATACAATATGATACACTTCATGATTCAAAACTGTACTACTATAGTAATGTTTCAACATTTTACAGACATTTTTGCATATATTCATTTGATTTGTTTTATTGAAAATTTAATTATTATGAAAACATTGTATTACTTATTTAATACATATAATATTTTTCAAAATTCAGAAAGAAATACCCAACACATTTACATATACATCCTCTCCTAACACCATGAAGTCTGAGTGTATTGCGTGTTTTTCAGGCGTTCAGGCTATTGAGCAGAGTGTTTGCGATGTGACTGATGGCTGTGAATGTGCTGCTCTCTGGAAACGCCTGCAGAAAGTCCCGTCCCTCCTCTAAACTCTCCGTCAGCAGAGGATCCAGCGGTACTGAGCCTACAGACAACAGCAGCTCATGCTTAAAATAATATGGGATGAGGCCACCACAGAATACAATTAAATAATAATACAACAAACTAAATAAATAAATCAGTATTTAAGTATTCTTAATCTTTTTTAGATATTATTTTTTCTTAAAATATAATAAATTATATATACTTGATAAAAAACAATGTGGGATGTGGCCACCAGATCATAAACTAAAAAGAAATAAAAATATATAAAAAATAAAATTAATGAATGATATATATGATGAATGAGATTTATATATATAATGTCTTTAAATTAATTAATGTCAAATGTTTAACAGAAAAATAAGCATGCATTTGAATGTCTTTAGTAACATGAGTTTGTACAATAATAATGCATAAGAAGTCTGAGACAAGCAGAGAAAATATTGATTTTTTATTTAATATTAGTAAAAATAAACATTCTTAATATATTTTAATTATTGCAATAAAATATAATCATTTATATTATAATTTATCATAACTTGCAAATCTGAGACACCAGTGGGAAAGCTTCTAAAATGTTTTATGATGTGATTATTCATTTATCTAAAATGCTTAACTAAAAAAAATAAGCATAAACTTGCACGTTTCATATTTTTATTATACTTATAAAAAATAATATTTAATTTAATTAATATGAATAAATAAAATAAATATGAATTAATATGATTTAAAATGAATAAATTAAATACTATAAGGAAAATTAATAAAATAAAACATTTATCTGAAAAATACATGTCTGATATTTACATTTGACCTAGAAATATTAATTTTACACCATAAAGATATATATATATATATATATATATATATATATATATATATATATATATATATTTTTTTTTGTATTATAATAATAAAACTTTTAGCTTTTTATGGCCTTTTATTGCTCTGATTGCAATGTGGCCCAAGACTTTTGTTCTCATAAGTCTTATAAAAGTCCCCTATGTGTCTTATACTCAAACTCGGGTAAATAAAACACAAAATGAGGTGTTGCACGTTTCATATTTTTATTATACTTATAAAAATGTATTATTTAATTTAATTATTATGAATAAAATAAATATGAATTAATATGATTTAAAATGAATAAATTAAATACTATAAGGAAAATTAATAAAATAAAACATTTATCTGAAAAATACATGTCTGATATTTACATTTGACCTAGAAATATAAATTTTACATCATAAAAAAAAAAATATATATATATATATATATATATATATATATATATATATATATATATATATATATATATATATTTATTTTATTTTTTTTAATTAATTAATTTATTTATTGTATTATAATAATAAAACTTTTAGCTTTTTCTGGCCTTTTATTGCTCTTTGATTGCAATGTGGCCCAAGACTTTTGTTCTCTTATAAAAGTCCCCTATGTGTCTTGTACTCAAACTCGGGTAAATAAAACACAAAGTGAGGTGATGTGCACCATCATGTGGTAAAAAATGGAACAACAATCAATCATAACATTACCTAAAAACGCTGATCCGGTGAGCTTGGCTAACTCCTCACCGCCACCTTTAGAGAAAATGTTACTGCACTCCTGAAAAACACACAAGCGTAATGTCCACATATGGATCAGCACAAGGTATTTACTGTGTGTTTGTGTTGTGTACTCACAGAACAGTGTGGACACACAAAGCCGCTCATGTTCTCCACGATGCCCAGGATTTTGAGGTTTGTCTTCTTGCAGAAAGTGATTTCGCGCCTCACGTCTCCTGTAGACACAGCCTGACATTGGGAAAAGTGTTTATGCATGTTATTCAGCAAACCAGAGAGAGTTACAGTGTTCCAGATCAGTGTTATGACCAGGGCTGACAACAGGTTCAAATGTTTAATTTATTACATCATGTAGTGATTAATTAATCTAATTAAGTGCGTATTAAATTAGAATTATTATGAATACAATTTTGTATATTAGTGCATATTAAATTAGGCCTTTATTATACATTTTATTTATACATTTTGATTAATATGAAAAATATGAAATTGTTTTGTTTAATGATAATTATATCTATACTTAATATTAAATTACAAAGTCTGAGACCACCAAAGAAAAACTAATTAAAAAGAAAAACTAATTTAAAAAGTAATAATTTATATATATATATATATATATATATATATATATATATATATATATATATATATATATATATATATATATACATACATACAGTTGAAGTCAGAATTATTAGCCCCCCTGAATTATTAGACTGCTTGTTTATTTTTTCCCCAATTTCTGTTTAACAGAGAGCAGATTTTTTCAACACATTTCTAAGTATAATCGTTTTAATAACTCATTTCCAATAACTGATTTATTTTATCTTTGCCATGATGACAGTAAATAATATTAGAATATTAGACTAGATATTTTTCAAGACACTTCTACACAGCTTAAAGTGACGTTAAAAGGCTTAACTAGGTTAATTAGGGTAACTAGGCAGGTTAGGGTAATTAGACAAGTTATTGTAAATTGATGGTTTGTTCTGTAGACTATTGAGAAAAAAATATAGCTTAAAGGGGCTAATAATTCTGTCCCTAAAATAGTGTTAAAAAAATTCTAAACTGCTTTTATTCTAGCCGAAATAAAACAAATAAGACTTTCTACAGAAGAAAAAATATTATCAGACATACTGTGAAAATTTCCTTGCTGTGTTAAACACCATTTGGAAAATATAAAAAAAAAGAAGAAAAAAATTCAAAGGGGGCTAATAATTCTGACTTCAACTATATATATATATATATATATATATATATATATATATATATATATATATATATTTTTTTTTTATTGTTATTATTATTGTCATTAGTAAAAAATAATGTATTCCTAATAAATTATTTAATTACAAAAATGCAGGTTAATGTGATAAAATATAATAAAATATGTATAAAACCCCCATTATGTTGCACGAGTATATTTTGGCAATAGTCAAAAATACATTGTATGGGTCAAAATTACAGCTAAAAAATCATTAGAATATTCAGTAAATAAGATCATGTTCCATGTTATTTTACAAGATATATATTGTAAACCATTTATTCAATTAATCTTTAAAGCACTTTTTACAATGTTGATTGTGTCAAAGCAGCTAAATATAGATGTTCAAGTAAATTCTACAGTAAATCTATTAAATTTGGGGCATCCCTATATGTGTGTGTTGGTTTCTTTCTCTTTCTGCCATTATAAGGAGCTTAAAAATATAGAAACAGATGTTTTGTCTATGTGTTAAAATGTTAAATGTTGTAAACTTAAACACATGTAAGGGTGTATGTAAGCCTTTTACACCTGCCATTCTGTTAACTCACTTCCCAGAGTGTTTGGATTCTGAATGTATTGCTTATTCTGTTAAATTCAAATGAAAGCATGAATGTGTGTGCTGGTGACCACTCCACAGGTCAACACACGCATACACAGACACATAGGGATGCACCGAATCACCCAATTTTATAGATTTACTGTAGAATCGACTAGAACTTCTTCTATGTTAAGCTGCTTTGACACAATTGACATTGTGTGTGTGTGTGTGTGTGTGTGTGTTGACCTGTGGAGTGGTCACCAGCACGGCTCCGTCCACTCTGTGTTTGCGCAGGTTTTCCAGCACAGCCAGATGCTCATCTGACGTCCCAGGCGGTGTGTCCACTAGCAAGATGTCCAGCTCCCCCCAGGCCACATCACTGACAAACTGGCCAATCAGAGCTGAGGATGACATGAGACCTGGTGAACACCTCATCATAGTACAAATGCTTAGGTGCCGGGAGAAACAGCAGGGGTCAGACCTGTTTTTTTGGGCCCCCTCCAGATGACAGCCTCATCTGAATCCTCCAGCAGGAAGGCGATGGACATGAGGGCGAGCTGCTGCTGCTGCGGGTCTGCGTATACGGGCACCCAGCCTGAGTCACACTGATGAACCTCTGGCTTACCCACGCTCAGCATACGCGGAATACTGGGACCACAGAGATCCACATCCAGAATACCCACCTGAAACACACACACACTCTAATCACAGCTGAGAGCAGCATCGAATAAAGCAGAATGGAACGGAACAAATAGGATAGAGCACAATAGAACAGAATAGAGCAGAATAAAACAGCAGTATAGAATAGAACAGGGGTCACCAATCTCGGTCCTGGAGGGGCGGTGTCCCTGCACGATTTAACTCCAACTTGCCTCAACACCTGCCTGGGTGTTTCAGCTATACCTAGTAAGACCTTGATTAGCTTGTTCAGGTGTGTTTGATTAGGGTTGGAGCTAAAATCGCCAGGACACTGGACCTCCAGGAACAAGTTTGGTGACCACTGGAATAGAGAATAGCATATTGGAGCAGTATACAATAGAAGAGAATAGAGCAGAATGGAACTGAATAGAATGGAGCAGAATGGAACCGTAGAATAGAAAATAGCATATTGGAGCAGAATATATTTGAGCATAATGGAACCTAATTTAATAGATCTGAATAAAACAAAGTAGTACATAATGGAGCAGAATAGAACAGAACATAATGGAACTGAATTAAAAAGAGCAGAATGGAACAGGGGAGTATACAGCAGCATGGAACAGAACTAAATATAATAGAGCACCATAGAACAGAATAGAGCAGAATGCATCAGAGCTGAATAGAATATGCAATGGCATATTGGAACAGAATAAAACCGAGCAGAATAGAGACACTGCTCGCTGCAGAGCCATTTGAGCAGAGCTGAGCTCCAGCGAGGGGCAGCATGAGCTCTCGTTCTGGCTCCTGTAAGCTGTTTTAATGCGTACACCAACCCCACCCCTAACCCTACCCCCAGTGACATCACTCGTAGAGGAAGTGCAAAAAAGGTGGAGCTCAAGCTCAAGCTCCCCCTCGCTGGAGCTCAGCTCGCCCAAATGGCTCTGCAGCGAGCACCACTTGGCAGAATAGAGCATAATAGAAGAGAATTGAACACAGAGGAGTACAGAATAGAGCAGCATGAAACAAAATATAATAGTGCATAATAGAATCAGGGTGTCTGCAGGGTCCTAAAAGGTATTACAAGTTGAACAATGAATTATGAGAAAATTAAGCCCCTTAAAAGTTTTAATCTGGATTTTACAAGGTCTTAAAGTTTGTTCAAGCATTGTTCAAAGTTTTTGACTCCAAAAAAAGCATAAATATATTTATGTTCCTCGATCCACGCGAGTGGTTCAGGCCGGGGCGCGTCTGACCAAGCTCCTTCATCAGGGAGATGTCACGTAATTTGCCACAAACGTGGGAAGGTGGTGTGATGTGCTCCACATGTAGCAAAATCATAGAGCGAAACTGACTGCAAAATGGGAAAATGTAAGTTTGCGTACTCCTAGTTGGAGAAAGACGAGTTTAAACAGTGGCTGAAGCCTGTCTCTGAAAGCAACCAGTTCATTTTTTTTAAGCTTTGTTTCTTCCGAGCTTATCTGAGTTCTGTTGCATGGTCGTGCTCCATTGATTTATTTTACCAAAACTGTTTATTAAGTTAAAGGCTTGATACTGATTAGAACTTGAAGTGGCGACAAGGCAGCGGGACAGATGAGAATAGAACAGAATAATCACCTTCTTTCCTGCATGTCTGAAGGCGAGGGCGAGTTCAGTGGTGATGGTGCTTTTCCCTACACCACCTTTACCAGACAGAACCAGAAGCACGTGCTTCACCTGATCCAGATTCCCCTTTCCTGACACACACATATATGAGGTAAACGAAACATTACTCTTCTTCATTACTTCACGTTTACATTTAGCCATTTAACAGATGCTTTTGTCCAAAGCGACTTACAATCGAGGAGGCATTCATCGATTTAACAAAAGGCAATATACACAGTGCGCGGGTCACGTTTTTAAAAGAGAGAAGAGTGTTTCTGAAATTGAGGGGAAGTTGGTTTTATATTCGCACATTCGTTCATTTTTGAACAGTGACAACTGATGATACAGTCTCTATATTTTTCCGCTACTTTGAATATTCAGTCTAAATTTCCATGTTAATATGATTTTAGCTCTATTCAATTGGTTGAGAACAATGTTGTGCTTTGATAGTCATTGACTGCTAATATGATGTGAAGTTTATTTATAAACTAATTTGGAGAGGATCACGTGCTTATGATTGCTTGCAGCTGGTCCTGCATTATTCAATTCATGATTCACCATTCAGATGATTCCTAAGCCACTATAAATACCCTAAGCTACATATAACAGCCATCTTCGTTTTGAAGAATCCCCCCTTCCACCCCTACTTCTCCTCCTTTCCTAGATGGGTGGCACGGTAGCCCAGTGGTTAGCACTGTTGCCTCACAGCAAGAACATCACTGGTTCTAGTCCTTACCAAGCCAGCTAACGTTTACATGTTCTCCCTGTGCTCACGTGGGTTTCCCCCGGGTTCCCCTGGTTTCCTCCCACCGTCCAAAATCATGCAACTTAAGTTAATTGACTAATCTAAATCGCCAACATGCTCCTAGTAAGTATTTATCTCTTAAGAGCACTCACTATCTATTCATTAGCTACTACAGCAGGGGAGTTCTCGAGATCTACCTGAGCTCAAACTCCCCTCTCGCCTACAGGAGGGAGCCCCGGGCTCGAGGATCTTATGAGCTCAGGGCCCTCTCCCGGGACAGCATGCCAAACAAGCTTTATAATCAATTATCAGTTAAGTATGAACTCTTGAAATCATTATTTAGAATTTGCAGATAATACTTTTCTGAAATTATGCTTGGAGTATATATTTGGATTATTATATTTGGAGGAAGTCCAAATGTGTGACTACAAAACCAACTTTACCCCAGTGTTTCTACAGGTGGTTGTCAAGCCCACTCACCTGTGTAAAGCAGACTTCATAAACGAGACAATGTTTTTTAGAGATATGGAGTGATTGTAAGAAAGTGTCTTTAAAGTATAATTATATATATATATATATATATATATATATATATATATATATATATATATATATATATATACATACACTGTATTACAATATTTTAACCCTTTAATCTACACTCTAAGAAATGTTTTTGACAAATGTCTTTGGTTAAATTCATAGAACATACGGTTAAATTCATAGATAGTCTATAAGTTAATGTTTTTAACCTCTAATGTTGTACTTTAGTCACTAGTGGTACAGTGATGTAGCATTAATAATGTTGCATAGCTCCAAATGATATAATCCGGGTAAATGTCCAGCAAAACACTGTAATACAGTCTCGATGTCTTAAAATATGACAATGTGGTTTATTTACGCAACAGTTTTACTATGTTTAGTTGCATGTCAAGACACTGTGTTTGCCTTCACATGTATTTCAGTAACGTATCGCTTGTATTATTGCACTTTTACTACACCTTAAATGGGCAACTGTGAAGTGATTCGGTTGTTTTACATAAAAACTTGTCCTGCTAATCGATGTGATCAGACTTACCGCTGCCATCCATGTTGTTTTACTTCCGCAAGTTAAACGTCATTTTGACGTCAGGCGTTTTGGTCCCGCCTAAAGATCAAGCTCATCCAATCGGATGCAGGAGTGAGCCGACTTATGACGCCCAAACTAACGTTTAAAGTGTTGAACAATTTTTATTTTATTTGTATTTATCTGGTTGTTATTCTTTTATTCCACGTGTAATAATGTGTACTGATGGTAGCATATTGCATTTATCTTGTTGTCATGTTCAAATTATAGACTAAATAATATTCAAACGTAAAAAAAGTGTTTTAGTGACACAGATTCATAAAGTAAAGAATAATAAATAGCATTAATATTATTTTCAGATGCGCTTAAACGGATTTATCCTTTTATGCTTGAACTTACTCATGAATATTCATAGTATAATACCAGCCCGCAGTGCATAATAATGCAAATACAGGTTTGTGTTGCTCAGTCGTTTGAGTTCACCGCGTCACTGATAACTGCATGTTTGTCTGTAGGTCATATAATTTGTCGTTTTAGGTGAAGTTGACGGAAAGCCAGCCCGAGCTGATCCTTAAAGCGGCCTTTAATGAGGATGATAGACAGAATGACCTGTCCCGTCTGTCAGGTAGCTACTATGGCGAACACTGTGCACATTGAAAATTAACTACGTAGAAAGACGTTTGTCCAATAAAGCAATCCGATTGGCTGAGAACGAGACAATGTAGGCGGGCGCTACTCCGTCAACCAATGAGATTTTACTGTCGCAAGACGATACAGGAAGGTTCCCAAGCAACGCCGAATGACCTAATTGATAGTCATGAACTACTCCTTTACCATAGTATGATTGATGGCTGGTGTTATTGGTGTGTGTAGATGTAGGTCAGCGCACTAACAGGCATCTGCTATATCACTTACAGCAGCTCCAGATGGAGACGTGTGTTTAAAGCAGAAGATACAAACTCTACGAAACCTTCTCAAGGTATGAGAGCTTTTATGTTTACATTTTGTGGGTCGCAAGTAATAAAACTTTAGCAGAAGTTGTGTTGGGTTGGACGTGTAGTGATTTCTGAAAGTGCACACGTTAAAAACTATCGTCTTAAGTTTTTTAGGTGAATAAAATGAACTTTTCTTGTCATCTCAACTTACATGAATCAAACTGACTCAATATATCAAGTTAAACTTTGTATAACTTACATTTTTGTTGTTGTTGAAACCTGATTAACTTATTAAAACAATTTAAAGCAACATAAACAATATATAAACAGGCTATTAACTTATTAAAACAGGTTAAAACAACATAAAAATATATATAGGTTATTAACTTATTAAAACAGGTTAAAGCAACATAATATATATAAATAGGTTATCAACTTATTTAAAATAGATTAAAGCAGCAAAAAATGTATAAATAGGTTATCAACTTATTAAAACAGGTTAAAACAACATAAAATATGTATAAATAGGTTATTAACTTATTAAAATAGGTTAAAACAACATAAAAATATATAAATAGGTAATTACTTATTAAAAGTAGATTAAAGCACACACACATATATATATATATATATATATATATATATATATATATGTATGTATGTGTGTGTGTGTGTGTATGTATGTATATATATATATATAAACAAGTTACAATTTTATTTATATTACAGTAAAATACAATATTACAATTGCTATATTGTCTTGACTGTTGTTGCATGTTATTACAGTGCAGGATGATGATGATAATAATAATACATATTATTAAATGTCATAACTCTAACCTAACTACTGATATATTTGATCTAGTGTAATTAATATTGTAATTAATAGAGTTAGCATTGATAGTATATTTTATCTATGTAGAAAGTTGTGGAAAAATTGTATCTGTGTAATTGTATGTAATTAATATTTGATAAAGTTTGTGACTCTTGGTGTCGACAGGAAAAACTCTGGTGATTATGGTAGGAAGTTGTAAAGTATATAAACCCGTGCAATATAATGACCATAATCAATAATAATATCAATAAATATTTATAAAGGTAATAACTCTTACTTAACTACTGATATATTCAATCGATTATGATTAGTGAAGGTTTGTAATACTGTTAGTGTGATGATGAGTGTATTTTGTATTATTGTAATTAGTAGAGTTAGTATTAATAGTATATTTTATCTCTATATGAGGTTTGGGGGATATATTTTATTAGTGTGTTTATATGTAATTAATATTTGAGAAAGTGTGTGACTTTTGGTGCTGACAGGAAATACTCTGGTGATTATGGTAGGCAGTTGTAAATTATAGAAACCCATTTTTGTGTGCAATATGATGACTATTATAATTAATAAAAATATCAATAAAAATTAATAAACATGACAACGGAAACTTAACTACTGATATATTTAATTGAGCATGATTGAAGATTTGTAATAATGTTAGTGTGATGATATGTATATTTTGTTTTGAGTTAGTATTGGTAATATTTTTATCTATATACAAGGTTGTGGAATATATTTTATCTGTGTATTTATATGTAATTAATATTTAAGAATGTGTGTCTGATGAAAGGACATACTCTGGTAATTATTTTAGGAAGTATATAAACCCATTTTATGTGCAATATGATGACTATAATAATTAATAATAATATCAATAAATATTAATAAACCTAATAATGCTAACTTAACTATTTATATATGTAATGATTTAAATTTTTGAATATTGTTTGTATTATAATACATATATTTTGTGTTGTTAGTTTGTATTGGTTGTTATTTTATTATTATTCATGTCTGAGGTTTGGAGAATATATTTTATCAGCGCATTTATTTATATTATGCATATGTATTATCAACTTTTATCATAATATACTATGCATATGTATTATTAACTGATCTTGATATATTTATATATATCCTCCAAGTTAAAAGTCAAAATCCATTGTCAAGCACTGTTATCTGCTTTTATACTATTTTATGCATTTTATCTAAGTCTAGTTACCTATAATAATAAATAATTATGCATTCTGTTTTGAAGGTAGGGGTCACGTTATTTGGCAATGAGGAGTATTTGTACTTAATAGTAAATATTAATAATACTAATAACAGCTTTAATAAAAATAGCAACAATAATAATAAAATTTAAATAAATAACAGAATAAAAATACAATGCATAATCATAAATACTCATATATATTTCTCCTTATATATATATATATATATATATATATATATATATATATATATATATATATATATATATATATATATATATATATATGATTTTAACCTAAAACACTGATGTTGTTACCTACTTGAATTACCATGTTGCATTACTTCTTGCGCAATCTTGTTTGTTTTGAATATGTTATGTTATGAAAATGTGCTCGTGCCAGTGTAATGCATACTTACTTGCACCATTGCATTTTCTTAGAAGCACACAACTTAAAAAGAAGGAGCAGTTGGTCAGCTCAGGGCTGGTTGAGGTATCCAGGGCAGGATTCTCGTTTTGGATACACGTTATCCATCAATTAGTGAACACCTGGCTCTGTCGTGTGCACATTAGGGACAGAATCAATTAAATCTTTCAATCCAATTATACATGAATGTATGGAGTATATAAACATTTGCAATGCAATCATAACCTATATGAATATCATTTAATAGGATTTAGCCTACATAAAAAATAAAAATACATTTTAAAGCATGCATTTCTAATGTCTGAGCAATGCTGTTAGAATTTATGAGACCATCAGCTTTATCTGGTGATGCTTTTTTTTTAGTTTTTGGCCTCTTGTGGAGTGTTTTGAAAACTCTTACAGTGTAAACATCAGAATGATCTGAGCAGATCAGATGAAGTATGTCAGACCGGAGTCTCAGATTGCCAGCCGTGGCATATGGAGCAATCAGAAATAGGCCCGAGTGCCAGCCAGCAGTCAGCAATCTGTCGCTGCAAAACAAGTTCATGGCAAAGCCTGACATCTGTGAGTCAGCGGATCAGCTGTAGTGACACTGACATTACTGGGATAGATAGATAGATAGATAGATAGATAGATAGATAGATGGATGGATGGATGGATGGATGGATGGATGGATGGATGGATGGATGGATGGATAGATAGATGGATAGATCGATGGATATAGATAGATGGATGGATGGATGGATGGATGGATGGATAGATAGATAGATAGATAGATAGATAGATAGATAGATAGATAGATAGATAGATAGATAGATAGATAGATAGATAGATAGATAGATAGATAGAAAGGCAGGCAGACAGACAGACAGACAGACAGACAGACAGACAGACAGGTATGGATGGGTGGATGGATGGATGGATGGATGGATGGATGTATATAGATGGATAGATAGACAGACTGACAGACATTAACATATTTTGTGTTCTTGTGTTCCAGGAATGTCTTGGAATAAGTATGCTGTCAATGAAGATGTCCCGGAGACTGAAGCCACACCCATCATCAAGGAGACTGAAGCCACGCCCATCACAAAGGCGACTGAAGCCACACCCCTCACCACAGCCCTCATTTCAGAAGAGAAGCAGGTTGTGGGCTCACAGGTGAACATGAGTCTGGCATTCAACCCTCACACGCTGAACTTATTTCTGTACACATATTATCATGCATTACCTGGGCATCTGGCCAATCAGCGTCTCAAATGAAATGTTTACAGCTTCGTACTGATAAATTTAAAGCAGTCTGTGGGAAATCAAAAGTTACAATGTTTATTTTGCACATTGCTATTCTATATGTGAACAATTTATCTGTGCAAGTTAATCCACCGAATAAAAAAAGGTGAAATCTGAAAAACAGAATAAAAAATATCTGCTTCTGTGTTCAGGGCATCTTCTTCCTTGATTATGTCAGTTTGATGCATTATTCTTAACCACACCCCTTTTACTATTAGTTTGCGACAAGGGAATGCTGCCCCCCCATGTCAAGATTTATTTGGAAGTGGGATGTTGAATAACGTTGAATGACATGATGTTGAATTTTCACTTTCAATCAAGACAAAAATAATAAATTATTTAAAATGCAGTAAATGGTTAAATATTTATTTGTTTTCCATAATCCCCTTTTGGAAACACTGTGGGCCCTATCACACACCCGGCGCAATGTGGCGCAAGGCGCAACTCAATTGTTGTTTGCTAGTTTCAGCTCAGCGCAAGAGTTGTTTTGACATTTTGCATCACGCTGTTTAAATAGCAAATGCATTTGTGCTCATATGTGCGCCCATAGGCGTTCTGGTCTAAAAAAGCAGGCGTGTTTTGGCGCGTTGCTATTTTGAGAAACTATAATAGTCTGTTCTTCAGACCAGAACAAAGCCGGTCTATTGTCCAGCGCAGAGTGCGCCTCGCTTACACACTGCTTAACACACAAGATGTAGAGCAATACGCAAATATCTTTACATATGAAAAATAATTAAAGTATTAAGGATATATATATATAGGATGTAATAAGAATATATATAGGATATAAATATAAAGGATTAAAATATTACAAACATATTATTTTCTAGCCCACATGAATTTAAAAACCACTGCCTTCATGTCTTCTTCATCTCGGGAGGCTTTTTCAGTTAATTTAATTTGCTTTTGTATAATGTTATTATTATTAGCAGTATTATTTATTATATCCATATTTATATTTGTTTTATTAAAAACAAGCTTAGATTTGCCCACCTGCAGGTTTTAGATCATATGGGGCACTGCATGTGTATTAGGATATAACTCAATTTTACTACAACTTTATTCGTTTGCTGGAAATTAGAACTGAATTTAGAAATAGTTTTGAAACAAATCTTTGTGCTTAACAAACTAAATTAATTATTTAAAGGCTAATTTATGTCTGTGCGGTAAGGTTTCCATATCCACGAGAGCGAAAGTGAAACTAGATTATGAGATGCCTTATCTCTCATTCTCGTGCTGTAGATGCTCTGTTTAACTGTTTTCTTGCTAGTGAAATGCTCCGTTTTTCCACTTACACTCACTTTATGTCCTGTAAATAGCAAATGCACTTATGGCACGACTGGCTCTTAAAGGAAATTGGAGAAGAGACTCTGATTGGTTTATTCTCTAAACACACCTATAGCTCATTGAGAAAATAAACTGAACCCTTTTAGACCATGCGCCACGGCGCAAAGCGGATTTTTCCGCCCTTAAATTAGTAAAAGTGGATTCTGACACGCCCTGAAAGCATTTGTGCCCTACGCTTTGCGCATGGACCGTCAAAATAGAGCCCTATGTAATTGTTCAGATTTGTTGTCCTTTAGTGTGAAACCTCTGTTTAATTGCTCCCACACTATTATTTTTCTTAATTTTATTGTAGTTTGGTAAAAAAAATCTATTTTTCAATTTTATTCATATTTTTTTTGTCTAGTTTCCCTTTATATTTTTCTCAAACTTCAGGCTTCACACTACATAAATATAACTTTTTGTACAATTTTTTTACTGCCTGTCTGTCAAGTACATTAACATACTGACATAAAAAATTCAGCAAATTCAAATCTACGCATATTAATTTAACATTATTATACTTTAATATGACTTTAATATAACAACAGTATTATTAACTTTAATTTAACAATGCAAAACAGGCTTTAATTTAAACTAAATAAAAAAATTTGGTCACACTTTACAATAAGGTTCATTAGTTAATGTTAATTAATGCATTTACTAACATGAACAATACATTTACTACTGTATTTGTTCATGTTAGTAAATGTTAGTTGATGAAAATACAGTTGTTCATTGTTAGTTCATGTTAACTCATGGTGCATTAACTAATGTTAACAAGCATGGACTTGGATGTACATGTGCTGTTCATGATTAGTTCATGTTAGTAAATGCATTAACTAATGAACCTTATTGTAAAGTGTTACCAAAATTTTTAATGCCACCTCGATATTTCACCTGTTTTATTTGTTTGTGTTTGTGTGTGTTTGTGTTTGTGTGTGTGTGTGTGTGTGTGTGTGTGTGTGTGTGTGTGTGTGTGTGTGTGTGTGTGTGTGTGTGTGTGCGTGCAGACTGACTCTGTTGGGTATGAGGAGGTGACGGTGTGTGTGCCAGCCGAGATGCCCCCAGTGGTACCCGTGACGGGAGAGTCGTTCTGCCAGTGTCCCGCTCAGACTGAACTCAGCTCAGATGCCCAGATCAGCCCATACACCCTCAGCTGCACCTGCGGAGAGGAGGAACAGGGTGAGCAGTTCACTGTCAGATGCATTTGTGGGACTGTCACTAGAACAACTCTCATTACCTTTAAAACGTTTGGAGTTCAATCATCTACTGTTGAAGTCAAAATGAGCCGCCCTGCTCTGTTTCAAATATTTCCCAAGTGATCTCTAGTATTTCCTATAATATTTTTCCTCTAGGGAGTCTTACTTTTTAGTTTTTAAGTAGTTTTATATTTTTGAAATCTAATTTTAAGGTCAGTATTATTTTTAATTGTCAATTGAACAAGTCATTATTTAAAAACTTGCCTGATTAACCTAACTTGCCTAGTTAACCCAATTTAATCTGAATACTAGTATCTTGAAAATGACCTAGTCAAATATTACGTGCTGAAAACCATCATTGTAGGCTGCAAATATGGTTCCTGTACAAAAAATGAGAGACTAATGCTGAATTTCTCTTACAGTTAACATTTGAAGTCATGTGTTTGTGTGTTCAGGGTGTGATTGGGTTTGGGATGAGGAAGATAAATCCTCCTCTGTGTCTCTGAGCTGCTGGAACCGGACGGTGAGTTTCCACTCGGAGTATAGCTGCGGGACGGCCGCCATCAGGGGCTCCAAGGCCCTCAGCGACGGCCAGCACTTCTGGGAGATCAAGATGACCTCTCCCGTCTACGGCACTGATATGGTGACATATGAAGACACTCATTCATTCATTTTTTTTTTCGGGTGAGACCCGTTATTAATCTGGGGTCGCCACAGCGGAATGAACCGCCAACTTATCCAGCATATGTTTTACGCAGCGTATGCCCTTACAGCTGCAACCCATCACTCGGAAACATCCATACACACTCATTCACACACATACACTACAGACAATTTAGCTTACCCAGTTAACCTATACCACATGTTTTTGGACTTGTGGGGGAAACCGGACCACCCGGAGGAAACCCACGCTAACACGGGGAGAACATGCAAACTCCACACAGAAATGACCCAGCTGGGGTTTGAACCAGCGACCTTCTTGCTGTGAGGCGAGGCCCATATATGAAAACATTCTTTAGTTTTTATTAACATCCTCATTAGCCTCTACCACCAATGGCCTGGCTTTTCTTCCTGGGCTTGAATAAATAAAGCAACAAATTTACATTAAGGGGGGCATATTATACAAAAATCACTTTTATAAGGGGGTTAAACACAGTTGTGTGGAAACAGTGTGTGAATATAACCAGATTCTAATGGTAAATACGTATTAATTTCATTTTTTTATAACCACACTTGATAGAAAGAGTCTGCAGAAACACTCTGACTGACATTCTCCCTTTGTAGGTGTCATCAGAGGGGGAAAGCCCCGCCCACCAGTGACCATCTCCCCCTCATTAGCATAAACAGCTTTGAGTGAGAAGCAGCCGTGCGCCACTAGAGTTATGAGCTGCTGAAGATAATGTCAGCAACTATGATACCTAAATGTAGAGTTTTAGATGAAGCACAAATGAACAGCGACAAGAGTCTCCATTGACCAAGAGTGCCCAAACTTTTTATTATGAAGGGCCGAAGATTAAACCTGATTGAGGCCTGTGGGCCTGTATTACTTTAAAGTTGCCATGGGTAATTTCCTAATTTATTTAAGATTTAAAAAAATAGAAAACATTACGTTAATCGTATTAACTGATGCATTTTTATACATTTAATAATAAACATATTATAGAATAAAAACAATGGAGTTCAATGCTGAAAACACTGGTCAAGCTGCACATCCTTTTTGCATTGATTTTCTAGCCAAAGTCTTCTGCATTGTGCTCTATCCATCAAGTGACAGTATGTAGGTGGGCCTACATTTTAAAAAAATCTGACACATTAATCTAGGTTAGCTTTTTTGTAGCTTAACGATAACACTAACAAACAAAAGATTACATTTATTTTTAATTTAATTATTTAATCTCTATTAAAGGTAATGCCCGACCCCTACCCATCATTCTCCCTATAGGACCCGCGGGCTCTAGTTTGGGCATCTCTGCCATAGACTGATGCATTCTGACATACTGACGCACACAATTTTAGCTTTTCACACAGAAAATGTCAGTCTTTTGAATCTGCCACTATGCTGACACACAGGCATTTGTAGCTCCGCCCTCTTTTGAAAACAACACAATCAATCTGAAATAACAATTTGAATCTAAAGCGACATTCACCAAAACAGCACAATTAAAGCCTAAAAAGGGTCAGTTTCAGAGTTATAAAACATTATCTGTGTGGTATTTTGAGTTGAAACTTCACAAACACACTCTAGAGACATCAGAGACGCATTTCACATCTCGCAAAAAAGTGCATAATAGATCCTCTTTACAACATAACAATAAAAACCAGTACCAAAACCAAAAGGCAAATAAACATTAAACTAAAACTATAGAAATCAATACCAAAACTAAAGAGATGCAATATTCTATAATCCAGTCAGACATCTTCACAATGCTGTCACTCAGGGTATCTGGGGTATCCGCAGGCTCTTAGAAACATTTTACAATGTCTTAAGTTTCTAGATTCTCAATTTTAGGTCTTAAAAAGGTCTTAAATTCACTAAAATATTGTGTTGTGGGTCTTAAATTATTTTAAACAGTTCTTAATTTTCCTGTCTATGTAAAGCTACCCAATCGGGCCAACATCCATTCAATCACAACCATTCTATCTTAATAAAAGTTTATTTATTAACTCTTATTTATTAAATCCATTAACCGACTCTATTTATATTTCTATATATAAACATATGGTTTAACTATCTTCCTTATCGGTTAGCCTTGTGTATGTCTGAAATTTCATTCATAATGGTCTTTATCAAACCTGTAGAAACCCTGGTTACTCCAATAAACATTTGTGATGATGTTTGGAATGTCTGGAAACAGATGTAAATTAATATTTAAATATGCGTTGTTGAATATTTATGACTGCAGATGGTTGGCATCGGGACATCAGAAGTGAACCTGGATCAGTTCAAGCATAGCTTCTGCAGTCTGCTGGGCACAGATGAGGACAGCTGGGGTCTGTCCTACACAGGTGAGGTCAGAGGTCATGTTACCCATAAAAACTGGACTTTATGTCCACCCAATGTATCCTGATGTCTTTTTACGTAAAAAAAGAAATTAGTACTTTCATTCAACATCACTGCTCATTCAAAATCAAAAGGGAGACTAAAGATAATTATAGTGTTACAAAAAAATAAATAAATGCTATTTTTACTTATTATTTTTCATTTATTCATTCATTTACCTTCAGCCTTAGTCCCTTATTTATCAGGGGTCGCCATAGCGATATTTAGTGGAGGCATTTGTACTTATCTAACTCCTTGTGTTCATCTGTGTTATCCTGGTTTAGGTCACCTCCACCATAAAGGGTCAAAGGTGAACTTTTCTTCACGGTTTGGTCAAGGGTCTATTATCGGTGTTCATCTGGACGGCTGGCATGGCACCCTGAGCTTCTACAAGAACCGCCGCTGCATTGGTAAGACAAACCATAAGGCAAATTATTTACCCTCCTGTGACATTCTTTTACAAATATCTCCCAAGTGCTGTTTAACAGAGCTTTTTCAACACATTTTTAAGCATTATAGTTTTAATATGTAATTCATAACAACTAATTTATTTTGTCTTTGCAATGATGGCAGTACTTAATATTTGGCTACTTATTTGCAAGATGCTAGTATAAGTGCAATTTAAATGCTTAGCTAGATTAATTAGGCAAGTTAGGTTAATTCAGGGTTCCCACGCTTCTTGTAAGTGGTTGAAAGCACTTGAATTTCAGACATATGGATTCAACTACTTAAAAACAAACACAGGTCCTTGAAAGTGCTTGAATTCAATTTGAAATGAAATTTGTTTGTGGTGTTATTTCTACAATTGTACTGTGCTGCCTAAGAGCGGCCTAAGTACCATGAATATTTTTCTTGCTCTGTCGAACATCACTTGTGAAATATTTGAAATAGAAATTCCTATGAATAATTTTACACTTTTCATTCTTTCTGAATGTGTTTCTTCCAATCTTTCCTCTTCTGTATTTCCAACTCTCTGTCTGTCTGTCTGCTTTGGTTCTGTCAGGCGTAGCGGCCACTCACTTGCAAAACAAGCGTCTGTATCCGATGGTGTGTTCGACTGCAGCCAAGAGCAGCATGAAGCTGATCCGTTCCCACTCTGCGCCCACCACACTGCAGTATCTGTGCTGTACACAACTGCGGCGAATGCTGCCGGCCTGCGCAGACGCTCTGCGCGTGCTGCCGCTGCCGCCAGGTCTGCGTCTTCTGCTGGCCAATCAGCTGGGCTGGGTTTTAACCCTCGGCTGCGCAGATACAACCACCAAAACAGAAGAAGGCCACTGTGATCAATACACAAGCCTCCTCCCTTCCCATGATCCCACTGACACCAATGAACGCGTTTTTATTTCTAGCTCCTTCCCTGATAACCCTGATGAAGACGATCCTTTAGATTCCGCCTCTGTATACATCGATTCCTGTTCAGATGATTCACATTATCAAGATGCTGTGTCTGATGAAACCTGCTATCTTGAGCCGTCCTCTCCTTCTGACGTCTGCTGTGGTTTCGTTAAGGATCGCACTTCGTTTCTTAATCCTGAATTTCAGCATATTTCTGCTTCTTGTCTTTATTGTGATCCACCATTGTCCGTTTCTAGCGGCGGGAGGAAGGTTAATGATGCTAATTCAGCTTATAAACCAGGGAACGAAGGTTCCTGCGTTCTAAGCCCCTCCCACACACACTCAGGCCACACCTCCTTCTGGCCTGACTCCGCCTCCGAGAGCGAATCCGATGAATGCTCTTCTGATCGAGAGATGTATCAGAGGAAACGCTGCCGCTGGACATGAGACGTAATGTTTACATCGTAATCAGAGAGTATTTTAAAGGGAGATTTTTTCATTTGTTCATCCTCATGTGCTTACAAACACACACTAACACATACATACTTGTATACATGACTTACAGGGACACTCTATAGGCGTATTGTATTGTATTATACAGGGTGGGCCATTTATATGGATAGACCATAATAAAATGGGAATGGTTGGTGATAATATTGTCCTGTTTGTGGCACATTAGTATATGTGAGGGGGCAAACTTTTCAAGATGGGTAGTGACCATGGCCACCATAGAAAATAATAAAAACATGCCGTGATTTCAGACGGGCCTATTCATTTTTATATAACAAAATACCAATGATTTACCTTTAAAAGATATATATATATATATATATATATATATATATATATATATATATATATATATGTATGTATATATATATATATATATATATGTATGTATATATATATATATATATATATATATATATATGTATATATATATATATATATATATATATATATATATATATATATATATATATATATATATATATATATATATGTATGTATATATATATATATATATATATATATATATATATATATATATATATATATATATATATATGTATATATATATATATATATATATATATATATATATATATATATATATGTATATATATATATATATATGTATATATATATATATATATATATATATATATATAAATATATATATATATATATATATATATATATAAAATAGGTATTTGGTAAAATAATCTAGAGTTCCAATACCAAAGAAGTAAAACATTATTTTGGCCACTTGTCATTTTCTGCAAAAAAAAAAATGCTCTAAATTACATTATTTTATTTGAAATTTGTAAGAAATGTTATCAGAGCATTATGCAAAAATACAGATATTACCATTTTACTCACACACACCTAATAAATGCAGAACATCCAGAGAAAATGGGAATTTTCAAGTGGTCTTTTAATTATTTTTTTAAGAAATGTAAAAACAGGACTTATAATTTTTCAACCTAGGCTATTAAATATGTGCTAATTAATAATATGTATGCAACAGTACAAGTGTATGTCTAATACTTCGTAGTAGTAGTAGAAATAATAATAATAATAATAATTATATAATATTAATATAAACACTGATATAATGGCCAATTTGTGCAGCTCAAACAAGAATTTTTCAAGTTCTATAATGATTAAAATTGGCTGTAATTGTTATCAAGTTTTAATCAGGCATCTAATATTGCATCCTACAGAAGAAACAAAGCCATGTGGGTTTGAAACAACATGAGGGTGACTAAATGATGATATTTCTTACATTTACACACCGTACAGTTCATCTCCCTCGCCAAAATATCCAAAATTCCTTCGCTGGACTTGTTGAACAAACGATTAGGGTTCAGGATGACGGTTCTCATCAGCATCCTCATTTCCAGTGCCAATATTTCTAGTCTTTTCTTTTCTCTTTTAACTAAAGCTAGACAAACACATGCCAAACATCATTGACATTAGCAGTATTACTATAGCCATCAGTTGTTTAATACCTCAAAACCAGCAGATTAATGCTGTAAGACTGTGAATTAACGCTAGATATACTGTACAGTGTTGCATCTATTAAAGGTTTCATTAGGACGTCACTGATCAATATCTGAGCCTGAAATTAAAGCAGTATTTTATTTAGGTGCATACAGTATCTGATTTGCTAAATGCTCTAGATTGTGTATTTTAGTTTCCTTTGTTCTGTATTTATTCTGTTATTAGTGGGATTGGAGACTGGTTTATTATATACACACTATATATGAGTGACGAGTGCGTGATTTTGTACTTTTTTTGCATGTTTTCTTACTGATTAAAAAATAATAAATAAGTACAAAAAAGCTCTTTCATTGTTCTTGATGAATCAAGACACAGATTCAGAAAGAAAACAATTCTCTGTTTACATATTTTGTCCACATACAGTTAAAACCAGAAGTTTACATACACTCTATTGACCTTATTCTAAAATGCGGAAGTGCGCCTGTTTTCGCGATTGTCTTAGAACTTCCGATTCAGTCGCCTATGGGAGAAATGACTAGGAATAATAAACGGCAGAAAGCGGTCAAACTACTTGCTCTACAAACAAATGTTTGCATGACTATACAGACCAAGTAGAATAATATAATAAGAAAATATCAAATTGCAACATCAAGCAGCGTAATGAGCAGTTTTTAACGTCAAAAAATGAATAGAAGTGAATGAGACCGGAAGTCTCGAGACAAAAAGATTCAAATGGCAGCGCCCGCTCGTCGGCGGAGAATAAAAAGGAACATAACCAATTTTTTTAAATGTCTGATGGTAAATCATGCTAAATGTTTACTATTTTAGGTCCATTATAGGATTACCTAAATGATTTGCATTTGCTAAATCCCAAAATAATGAGAGATAATTTGTTTTTTGAGAATTTTTTATTAATTTCTAGACAGTCAAAAGTTTACACACATTTTCTTGGTATTTTTAGCTTTGCTTTTAAACTGTATAACTTTGGTCAAATGTTTTGCGTTTCCTTCCACAAGCTTCTCACAATAGTTTGCAGGAATTTTGGCTCACTCCTCCTGACAGAATTGCTGTAACTGTGTCAGATTTGTTGGCTGTCTTGCTCGCACAAGCTTTTTCAACTCTGACCACACATTTTCTATAGGATTGAGATCAGGGCTTTGTGATGGCCACTCCAAAACATTCACTCTGTTGTCCTTAAAGCATATCTTAACTAATTTGGCAGTATGCTTAGGGTCGTGGTCTGTTTGGAAGATCCATGTGTGGCCGAGTTTTAATTTCCTGGCTGATGTCTTGAGATGTTGCTTCAGTATTTCTACATAATGTTCTTTCTTCATGATGCCATCTATGCTGTGAAGTGGACCAGTCCCTCCTGCAGCAAAACAGCCCCACAACATGATGCTGCCGCCCCCATACTTCACAGTTGGGATGGTGTTCCTAAGCTTGTAAGCTTTCCCCTTTGTCATCCAAATGTAAATGTCAATGTCAATCTTAGTTCCATCAGACCACAGGACATGTCTCAAAACATGAGTCTTTTCCCAGTGTAATTCTGCAAATTGTAATCTGGCTTTTTTTGTTGATGCTGGCTTGATGTTTTTCCTATGTTGTCACACAAGGAAGCAGTGTGTTTGAGGTTTTCCTTAAATACTATTCTACAGTTGTGCCTCCTGTTAACTCAAATGTTGTCAATTAGCCAATCAGAAACTTCCAAAACCTTGACACCATCATCTCAGCTTTTCCAGAAGCATAAAAATCTTATTGTATGAATGTATGTTTTATTTATTTAATGTAATTTCTCAAAAAAAATATCTCATTATTCTGCTATTAAGCAGAACAGAAGAAAACGTGATAATCCTAACTTACCTAAAATAGTAAACGTTTAGTCACATTAACATCTGACTTTTATTAAATGGAAAAAACTGAGATAGATCCGCATCTGATCAATCAAATTAGCATTTTATTTTGGTGTTTCACTTCATAAAACTTCCGAGTATTTCAAAGTTTTTAGTTTTTTAATGCAATCACACATAAAAACAAAGCTATACAAAACTATTTTTGCATAGATATATTTAAACTTATATATAATTTGACTCCATAATCTTATATATTATGCAGTCATATATTATATCTAAATAAAAAAACATGTTCTCAAATGAATGCATCCATGTGTGGGTTCATAAATAATAAATATACGCAGTACACACACATATGTCAAAACAAACTTTTATTTTGGATGTGATTAATCCTTGCCCAACACAAATATATTACCTGAGAAAAGTCTTGTCGCCTATTCAAGTTTTAGGAACAGTCACAATAACTGGACTTCTAGTTGATCATTTGGTATCAGAAGTGGCTTATATGAAAGGTAAAGGCCTCTAGATTATGCTTGTTTGAGCACAATAAAATCTAATCATGCCTTGATTTTGTATGATTTCATTAGGACAGTAAGGCCTGACTCTCCATACTTAATGTAACCCCAAACCATGATTTTTCCTCCACCAAACTTGACTGATATCCATGAGAATGTTGGGTCCATGAGGGCTCCGGTAGGTCTTCTGCAGTATTTATGATTGGGATGCAGCTCAACAGATGATTCTGTGATTGACGACAGGTCAGGTATATACATTATATTTGGAATTAGATTTTATTTTCAGTTTGTGCTGTCTTGTTTATTAATGTTTTAGTAATGCTGCTTTTTTAAATAATTCATTTTGTTCAACTGGTTTTTAGTTTAATGTATTTTTTGGTGCTTTCTGTGGTCTTAGTTTAATGTAATTTATCCAAGATCATAGATCCAACAAACAAAACATTA
The DNA here is from genome assembly GCF_052040795.2 of Danio rerio. Lineage (NCBI taxonomy): Eukaryota > Metazoa > Chordata > Actinopteri > Cypriniformes > Danionidae > Danio > Danio rerio. The sequence continues at coordinate 42,093,780 of NC_141044.1, forward strand.
TAACATTAAAACAATTATTGATAGTTAATCCAATTTTTTAAAATAAAAATTAAATAAGATTATCAGACCAATTTATTAACTGATATTCATTCATTCATTTTATTGTCGGCTTAGTCCCTTTATTAATCCGGGGTCGCCACAGCGGAATGAACGGCCAACTTATCTAGCATATGTTTTACTCAGCGGATTCCCTTCCAGCCGCAACCCAACACTGGGAAACACCTATACACTCTTGCATTCCCACAAACTCATGCACTATGGTCAATTTAGCTTATTCAATTGCCCTATAGCACATGTGTTTAGACTGTGGGGGAAATGCAAACTCCACACAGAAATGCCTTATGACCCTGCTGGGGCTTGAACCAGCGGTCTTCTTGCTGTGAGGCGATCGTGCTACCCATTGCGCCACTGTGACGCCCATTCAACTGATATTTTAAAGCATTCAGCGCAAACATCATAAAACATTTCATTGACATTTATTTTTCAAGTACTTGCTGTATGATCAATCAATATGTCCATGATGAGATTGGAATGTATTAATCTGAGGCACATGTTTATATTCAGCTCACTTTAAAGTGCAGAGTTTGATTTTCTTCCATGATTTGAGCCTTAATCCAGCAGGAGCTGAGGATTCTGGGACGTGAGGAGGCGATGTATTCGGCCGGCGAGCTCAGGACCGACACGCCTCTCGTTAGCTCCACCCACCACCGTGAGATCAGCCAATAGCTTGCGTGGCTCCTCCCCCGACGGCAGCTCATCATAGGCCTGCAGGTAAATGAGGGTATAGAGCATTTTGAGGGATGTAAACAATACTACAGTAGGTATCAACCTATTTCCTGTTTTACATTTTAAGATATCATAGTCTCTGAGAATCCTAAAAAGTCCAAACATTGATAAATAATGTTGTGACATCAGTTTTAACGTTATGATTAAATTAGGTTTGACAACATGCAGGAAATGTTCATGGGCCAATGACAACACCACATTGAAATGGCCTATATTAGGAGTGTACTTCACTGCGAGGCCAGAATATAGGTACAATATTTAATTTTCACCACTAGAGGGAGTGTATTCACAACAAACAAAGGCATACTTTGATGATGCAGTGACTGAGTGTGGAATCATGGAAGTTGTGATCATCTTTATATCCTACATGACATTCATTACGTTCATTAAAGCTTTTATTATGCCAAACTCCACCACTTCCTATTTTCATGATCAGATGGAGAGGAAACTGTTTTATCAGACTGAATACATTTTAGGCTACAACATATTAAAGCCTCGCTGCTGTCTACCTGCAACCAAAACAAAAAATGAGAGTGTGTGAAGTCATTTGCATGAACACACAGCACATAATCCAACATCTCACTAATTAAAATTGACTATTTCTCTGAATTTGAACATTATTTTAAATTTTTGGGATAATTTAAATACATACGTTTGCAAGATATATAACCCTGTGGCTTTAGTGGCTTTTAAATATTTAAATTAGCAATTTTTTTTTACATATTGTGCATTAAATGATGTCAATTTTCCATGATCGCCAGTCATTTAAGTTAACAATCCATATATTAATTAATAACCTTAACAGGTCACCCAAAAAATGAAAACTCTGCCATCATTTACATCTTGTTTGCATTTTTTGAATCTGTTGAACACAACAGCATATTCTGAAGAATGAACCGCTAAACATTGACACCCATAGTAGATAAAAACACATACTATGAAACTAAATGACTTCCAGTTTCCAACATTCTTCAAAACATCTTATTTTGTGCTTAACAGAAAAAACTAAAACAGAATTGTGACAAGTAAATGACAGAATTTAAATTGTTTGGTGAACTATCCCTTTAATGAACCACTGATGATGTGCATCGATTTTAAAGGACTATTGACATGATTAGGGCCAAACAGAATCTGCGGACATTTTTTGCTATTTCTGCACAGAATTTAGTAAATAATATGCAGAATTATATTGGAAGTATAATAACCAAAAAACTTAATAAAAACATAATATAAATAAAATAATAACTTTTATTTAAGGTTCACAATGCAAATCCATTTAAATTAAGTCTCTTAAATAATATATCTAGTAAAAGACTGAAAATATTAATTTACAAACTGTATTGTTAATAAATCATATAAGCATTTGCATATGTCTGGCCATTCTCCTCAGACCTCTGGCATCAACAAGGCATTTGTGCCCACAGAACTGCCGCTCACTGGATATGTCCTCTTTTTCTTCATTTTCTGTAAACCCTTGAGATGGTTGTGCGTGAAAATCCCAGTAGATCAGCAGTTTCTGAAATACTCAGACCAGCCCGTCTAACACCAACAACCATGCCACGTTTAAAGTCACTTAAATCCCATTTCTTCCCCATTCTGATGCTCAGTTTGAACTGCAGCAGATCGTCTTTATCATGTCTACATGCCTAAATGCATTGAGTTTCAACCATGTGATTGGCTGATTAGAAATTAGCGTTAACAAGCAGTTGGACAGGTGTACCTAATAAACTGGCCGGTGAGTATAGATTCAACAATATGCAAAAAATTAGCAGATTATTGCCACATAGGTTCTGTGTAGGCATACTATTAATCAATCATCATTGAATGGTTATCATCCCTACACTAAAAAAAATATTTTAAGGTACAGTAAGTGGTTGCAAACAATTCATAAGGGCTGAATTTAAACAAAATAAATGTAGTAATGCTCAACTGAATATGTTTTGTTTAAATTCAGCCCACATACACAGATTGCACCACTTACTTCACCTTAAAAAATGCAGTGAATCATTTTTTCACTGTAGTCTGAGCACAGGTCACCTGCAGCAGGAGTGATGGTGAAGGGAAGGCGCTGGTCACTGTTTTGGCCACGGCTGCACTGATGCGGTTCAGCTGCTGTATTTGCCGTGTCCACACCTGAGCGAGACCACGGCCATCTCTGTCCACTCGCACACCAGCTGACCACGAGCCGTCCATGCAGAAACCCAGATCAGGTTCAACACACAACGCCCTGATAACAGAAAACAGCCGGACTGAGGAATAAAGAGCGGCGGCTGACGGAGAGATCAACTCTACACAGGCCAGTCATACTGTTCTACAGTGAGCTCCCTAATGTGATTCTTATTATTAACTCTTTCCCTGCTATTGAGGAGATATCTCATCAATTAAGAAACAACATGTCAGCACAAATAGTTTTGTAGATATGCGCTGACATTTATTACACAACAACCCGAGTTCGATTCCCGGCTAGAGGTCCTTTGCTGAACTTTCCCCTATCTCTCTGCTCCTCATGCTTTCCAGTCTCCACTATACTGTCCTATAAAAATAAATGTTAAAAACCCATAAAAAATTTAAAAATTTAAATAATTAAGACACAATGCTTCCCTGCCCTTGATGAGTAAATTATGGTGGTCCATGTTTTAGGTATATTATGGTAAGGGAAACCCTAGCGCATGTCCTGGATGAGTTACAGCCGTGTTTCCCAACTCTGTTCTTAAAGGCACACCAACAGCACACATCTCAACCTCTTTCTAATCAAACACACCTGAATCAACTCCTCAGAACATAAGAAGAGACTCCAAAACCTGAAGTTAATGAGTCAGATAAGGGAGACATGCAAAATATGTACTGTTAGTGTGCCTCCAGGAACAGGCTTGGGACACACTGATCTAGTCAATTAGGAAATAACATGTTGGCACCAATAGCTTTATGTAATGTAAATGTAATGTAATGTGTTTTACCCTATCATTCCCCATGCTCCACTGTACTGTCCAATAAAAATAAAGCTAAAAACCCCTATAAAAGTTATAAAATAAAATAATTAAGACACAATGCTTCCCTGCCCTTGATTAGTAAATTATAGCGATCCATGTTTTAGGTATATTATGGTAAACGAAACCCTAGCGCATGTCCTGGATGAGTTACAGCCGTGTTTCCCAACTCTGTTCCTAAGGACACCAACTGTACACAATTTTCAACCTCTCCCTAATCAAACACACCTGAATCAACTCCTCAGAACATAAGAAGAGACTCCAAAACCTGAAGTTAATGAGTCAGATAAGGTAGACATCCAAAATATGTACTGTTAGTGTGCCTCCAGGAACAGGCTTGGGAAACACTGACCTATTCAATTAAGAAATAACATGTTGCCACCAATAGCTTTATGTAATGTAAATGTAATGCAGGGGTGCTCAGTCCTGTTCCTGGAGATCTACCTTCCTGCAGATTTCAGTTGCTACCCATATCAAACACACCTGAACCAATTAATTAGGACCTGAACACCATGTGATAATTATAGGCAGGTGTGTTTGATATGGGTAGCAACTGAAATCTGCAGGAAGGTAGATCTCCAGGAACAGGACTGAGCACCCCTGATGTAATGTAATGTATTTTTCCCTATCGCTCCCCATGCTCCACTGTACTGTCCAATAAAAATAAAGCTAAAAACCCCTATAAAAGTTATAAAACTAAAAAAATTAAGACACAATGCTTCCCTGCCCTTGATGAGTAAATTATGGCGATCCATGTTTTAGGTATATTATGGTAAGGGAAACCCTAGCGCATGTCCTGGATGAGTTACAGCCGTGTTTCCCAACTCTGTTCCTAAAGGCACACCAACTGTACACATTTCAACCTCTCCCTAATCAAATACATATAAATCAACTCCAACGTAGGTCTATTATGGTACGGGAGACCCTAGCGCATGTCCTGGATGAGTTACGAGACTTCTGGGTCTCCTGGGTATGACATATCAGACGATCAGAGTAAGTGTAGATCAGATCACATGTAAAAATGTAAAGTTATATATCTCTTTCTTTTCCCAATGCAAAATAATCCAGCCCCATCAATCTGATATATGACTCCGGTATTACAAGGACATTATTATGAGGACATTGAAAAATCATAACTTAAAAAAACACAGACAGGTTTTAAACTGGATTTACTTTCATACTGTGATATTTAAAGGGATAGTTTATCCAAAAATGAAAGGTTTGTCATAAACATCTGTTGAACATCTGTTGAACACAAAAGAAGATATTTTGAAGATTCTTGGATGCCATGGACTTCCATAGTACTTGTTTTCCCTACTATTATGTTTTTCTCTTCTTCTTCATTCTTTTATATCACATTTTACCTGTTTTTATGTTTTTTTACGCATTTTTATTATTTGTTTTTATTTTTATTTTACTTGTTTCTTTTATTCCTGTTTATGTAAAGCACTTTGAATTGCCACTGTGTATGAAATGTGCTATATAAATAAATTTGCCTTGCCTTGCCTTACTATGGAAATCAATGGTTACCGGTTTCCAGCCTTCTTCAAATGATCTTCTTTTGTGTTCAAAAGAAAGAAAGAAACTCGTAAATGTTTAGAACCACTCGCGAGTGGTTGTCGAAGCAGTAATTGTTGTAGTATCAGTAATAGTAGACATCATTGGGGTAGTATCAGAATTAGTAGATAGAAGGAGTAGTGGTCGTCGTTGGTGTAGTAGTATCAGTAGTAGTAGATGTTGTTGTAGTAGTACCAGTTGTAGTAGTACCAATAGTAGTAGTCATTGTTGAAGTATTAGTTGTAGTAGACGTTGTAGTAGTATTAGTAGAAGCAAACATTGTGATAGTGGTTGTAGTAGCCGCAGTAGTAGTTGAAACATTACTAATTTTCTGTAGTAGTAGTAATTGGTGTAGTACTTGTAATTGTTATTATTGTTGTTGTTGTCAGTTACTATTACTGCTGTGTTTTCTTTCTTTTTACTGTCATAATGACTTTCATTACATTACTATCATTGTCACTCCTTACCACTGATTCTTTTCTAACAATTTTATTTTTATCTAGTTATTTGCTTCATTCATTTGCTTCATTATACATGTTGTTTATGTGTATATATATATATATATATATATATATATATATATATATATATATATATATATATATATATATATATATATATATATATATATATATGTATATATATAAATATATATATATATGTATATATATACATATATATATATATATATATATATATATATATATATATATTTATATATTTATATATATACATATATATATATATATATATATATATATATATATATATATATATATATATATATATATATATATTTATATATATATTTATATATGTATATAAATATATACAAAATTTTTTCCATTACGTATGTACTCTGACCTTTCACCTAGTTACCTTTACATGTGTGCGCACACACACGCACGCGCGGGCAAACATTTGTCATGCTTTTGTTGTTGTTTTGAAAAAAAACAACTCGAGAGGGTGATTAAATAAGCAACTTCGCATTTTCGTGTCAACTATCCCTTTAAATGTTAAAAGGTGAAAGTGAATCCAGCATTACTTAACGATTTCTGTAGGATCTCTGTGTGAAACTCACTTGTACGGTCTCTTCGATAAAGCTTTGGTAACTGCGACCACATGATTGGTCACTTCCTGCCAGCTGGACAGGAAGCGAACGGTTATATTCCAGTAGAGCTGCAGGTGAACCAAAAGCTGTCAGTCACAGAAAATAAGACATGATTACTGGAAAGACACATTACTGATGAATATTCAGAGATTGTCTATTATATTAGATTGATAATAATATATAATACTAATAATCATTCATTCATTTTCCTTCGGCCAAGTTCCTTTATTAATCCAGCATATGTTTTACACAGCGAATGCTCTTCCAGCTGCAACCCAGTACTGGGAAACACCCATATACACTCATTCACACACACACTCATACACTACGGCCAATTTAGTTTATTCAATTCCCCTATAGCGTATGTGTTTAGACTGTGGGGGGAAACCGGAGCACCCGGAGGAAACCCATGCCAACATGAGGAGAACATGCAAACTCCACTCAGAAATGCCAACTGGCCTAGCCGGGTCTAGCCGACCCACTGAGCCACTGTGATGCCCATAATATATTAATACATATATATGATATTATATAATATTCTCTCAGACCTCTTCTGTGTCCATATGGTGCTCATTCAGTTGAAAGTCAAGCTCATCTTCATCCCAAGATGCTGATCTGAACACACAAACACACACTTATAGAAGTCCACTCTAGTTCTATATATGAATGATTCTGTATTATTATCAACTTAAAGATTAATAATAAGATGATTTGAGAGCGTGTACCGTCGCTGACAACCGATCACTAGAATTGTGACAACTTTTCCCTCTGTTCTGTTCAAGTACTTGTAGAGATGCTGCAACAGAGACTCCGCCCCCTCATGTATTTCACCAATAGGAGCCTAGAATGAAGATCAACACAAGAAACTCCACTGAATACAGTAAAGAGAATAGTACTACTACTAAAATAATATAATAACCATTATATATTCATTATAATCGTACTATAATTACGTTTATTATTTACATTAATTAAAAATATAATAATCTAACAACAGCAATTAATCATTTTAACAATTTATAATATTATAAATATATATATATACATTATAATTGTATCATATCAGTGTGTCCGCGAGGTCTTAAAAAGTATTAAAAGTTGAAAAATCAATTTCGAGAAATTTAAGGCCCTTAAAAAGTCTTAAATGCTGTGACAAAGTATTCAATTTTGCACAATTTTGATTATACAGTTGTAAAATTATAGTTGTATGCTAAAGTTTGAGATTTTGGGATGCTGTGTAGTTTCTGAAACCGATAAAATCCTGCTATATTAGATGTCACACTGCTTTGTTTACTGCAGTAACCAAGGCAGCTCCATTATTCCTGCTGTTCTACAGGCGACGCTATATTCTGGATTAACATTTTTATGAAGTATATGAATAATGTTTTAGTTTAGGATTAGTTTCTTACAACCAGTTTTTAGTGAATATATTCAAAATGTTGCCAATGCTACCGTTTCAGACTTAAAGTGGCGATGAGGTCTTAAAATGTATGGAAAGAGTTTGATAAAAGGTATTGAATTTTACTCTCTGATTCCGGTATATACCCTGTATATTATGTTCATTATTATATTATGATTATTTTTATTAAAATTATATATTGACAATATATTTAAATAAAACAATCATTTATAACATTAGGTGACTCAGTGGCGCAGTAGGTAGTGCTGTCGCCTCATTGCAAGAAGGTTGCTGGTTTGAGCTTTGGCTGGGTCAGTTGCTGTTTCTGTGTGGAGTTTGCATGTTTTCCCTGCGTTCGCGTGGGTTTCCTCCGGGTGCTCCGGTTTCCCCCACAGTCCAAAGACATGCGGTACAGGTGAATTGGGTAGGCTAAATTGTCCATAGTGTATGAGTGTGAATGAGAGAGTGTGGATGTTTCCCAGAGATGGGTTTTGTCTGGAAGGGCATCCGCTGTGTAAAAACTTGCTGGATAAGTTGGCGGTTCATTCCGCTGTGGTGACCCCGGATTAATAAAGGGACTAAGCCGACAAGAAAATGAATGAATGAATAAATTCATAACATTCATTCATTCATTTTTCTGTCGGCTTAGTCCTTTTATTAATCCGGGGTCACCACAGCGGAATGAACCGCCAACTTATCCAGCAACAGAAACATCCACACTCTCTCATTCACACTCATACACTATGGACAATTTAGCCTACCCAATTCACCTGTACCGCATGTGTTTGGACTGTGGGGGAAACCGGAGCACCCGGAGGAATCCCACATGAAACGCAGGGAGAACATGCAAACTCCACACAGAAATGCCAACTGAGCCGAGGATCGAACCAGCGACCCAGCAACCTTCTTGCTGTGAGGCGAACGTGCTACCCACTGCGTCGCCGAATTCATAACATAAATAATTTAATTCTAATTATAAATAGTAAAAACCTTAGAGATTACACTGACGACAAGATATAGCAATATAATTAATAACACTAAATATATAGTAACATTACAATATTTCATTTTATAAAATTATATATATAGTATATAACTTACATATAACAGTCTAAAAATAATTCACATTTTAACAGGATGGATTATATTTAATGACTAACCGACAGATTGCTCACTGTTTTATGTGAGCTCAGCATGTCCTCAAGTTCATCAGGGGAAATCACCATCAGGAGCTGATCTTCTTCAATAACTGCATGTTTCTCCTCATCCTCAGTCTGCAGTACAGCACACATTGAGAAAAAACACCTGATTTGATAAGCACTTTCATATCTGGTGTTGCCCAATAATAACAGTGCCTGAGAAACCCCTAATGGAGAGTTATTGGTAACAAGACCTGAAGGCCTTGTCGAGTCCAGCTGATGCTGTTGGGAAGACCTTCATTTTCTATACGGTTTCTCCACTGCAGGCCATCCAGAGTCCTGAGCAACACATCACAGCCTCCGTCCCGCAACAGGACTAGACAAAAATTACAAGCAAGAATAATAAATAATATATATATATATAAAAACATATTATAGTTAATTTTTGTACAGACAACGAAGAAAGCTGGTGAAAAAACAATCGTGACAAAAGCAAACAACAAAAGTACTGAAACTCAAAAGGAAGTTTCTTTCTTCTGTATGTTTTAGTTTGTTTACATCATTTCTTTATGCATATAAATCAGTATCCCTTATTTTCACATTCCAAGTGTTGACAGGTATGTGGGGCCGGAGTGAGACTCCTTTTCAGCCCTGGAGTTTCAAGCCTCACACTGGCCCACCTCAGTTCACGACTGACTATATTAAAATAAGGTCATTTCCAATTCAGTTTCTAATTACACTATCAAGTCTTTTTTTTAAGAAAACAGCTGCTTTAGAACTTCAAGGCCCGGTTTCACAGACAAGGCTTAGACTATAGCCAGGATTAGGCCATAGTTCAATTAGGACATTTAAGTAGTTTTATTAACATGCTTAGAAAAAAACATTACTGGTGTGCATCTTGAGACAAAACAAAGGCACTGATCATTTTAAAAATCAATCAGTGCAATTTTATTTCAGTTGAAACAGCTCAGACTTACATTTTAGTCTGGGGGCAAATGTTCAACAACCCTAACAGTATTATATGTCTTAACAATAAAAATGAAAAATCTAATTACTCAGACGAGGATCAAACCCGGGTCAGTGGCTTGGTAACCTGTCGTTATCGTTCAGAGGTAAATCATCTGATTTATATCGTCATTAAACAGATAAAAAGAGCAGGGCTGCGTTAAAATAATGATTAAGAAGACTGTGGTCAAGTAAATAAATAAATTTATTTAAACTGACTGCTGAAAGCAACAGATTCTGGAGCTAGGGACACCGGCCCTCGCGGCCAAAATACGGACCGGCCCACCGGGAATTCTCCCGGTCCTCCCGATTAGCCAATCCGGGCCTGTATATAACAACACTGATGTGCATTCATGTCTTATTATAACACTACACCAGTGACACCCTCATCTCCACTTGTCAAGATTCCTCACCGGCGTGAATGTGGACCGTCAGACTCTTGATGACATTTTCAGGTTTTAACAGGTTCAGTTTCACCGCTGCGTCTTTCCTCCTCTGTCTGTCTTGTAGCTTCTCCTCTTTCAGCTTATTTTTCTCCTCTTTCAGCTTCTCTTTCTCATCTTTTATCTTATTTTTATCCTCTTTTATCTTATTTTTCTCCCTTTTCAGCTTATTTTTATCCTCTTTTGTCCTATTTTTCTCCTCGTTCAGCTTCTCTTTGGCAGTTTTCTTCGTGTCCTGCTGCTCCTCTGGCCTCTTCCTCCTCCTCTTCCTCCCGGAGCTGCTGTCTTCAGTCCGGGAAGTGTTCGATTCATTTACAGAGGTGTCCTGTTTGAGTTTTACACATGATGATGGTTTATTTTCTTCAGCCTCATTCTCTGAATCTGATATTTCCCATGTGTTCGCTCTCTGCGTGCAGGACATCCCGTTAAATCATCTATTATGGCTATAAATATAATATGTAAAGTAGAATATGTTGATTGTATATGATAGTTTTCTCTCATTTTATTTAAGTCATCCCTGTTTAGTTCTTATCTAATGCGCTTCATCATTGTTCAGAACTCAGTTCCAGCTGGTGGATGTAAATAAATACGGCGCCTCAGGAGGGACAATGCTTCTACGGATTGCGTTTTGAAAATGTAAGTTTTTATGAGAAAGGCAAGGATTACTGTTATACTTGGCGTTGTATTTGCAGCTTCTAATTGCAGATTATATGTTCATTGATTTTTTTTCAGTTAATGTCCTTATATATTGAAAATATATATATAGATGCATACAAGATTTTGTTTGAAATAATTAAAAATATGGGTGAAACAAAATAGTTCCATTGTAATTTAATGTAACAGATATGTATGATGAAATAAAACACCAGTTAGTCTATCCTATAATAAAATATACAAAACTATAAGTGACCATACTTATTGTACATTTTAAATGATTACATATTCTTGCTGTGAAATAGGTTAAGCCTAGTTTGAAGGATAGTGGAAAAACATACAAATATAAAATGAAAACCGTTTAATTTGCCATCAAATAATTCACATGTATTATATATATATATATATATATATATATATATATATATATATATATATAAATATTATTATTAAATGCTTGAAAAACATTAACAACAAATGAAATCAATCAATCAAACAACGTCAAACCAGGGATTTTCAGTAATTTAGTCCAAGACAAGTGCCAAGTTCTTCATCAAAGTCCTTGTTCGTATTGCTTTTCAAAATACATTTTCATTTCAATGTTAAATTTAGAAAAATTTTGTTTACACTTCCAACTCTTACTCTTGTGAATATAATGCTTTATGAAATAAGTATTATTTCCCTTTTCCAACCAAAGATAACATTCTTATATGTAAATTTAAAATCTGCCTTCACATAATCTTTTATAAAATCAAGAGCATCACACCAAAATGTCATTGAATAAGGGAAAGTCCAAAATAAACAAACAGAAGATTCAGGATTCACTAAGCCAGAAGGTCAGTTAGTGTTAATATCATTCTTAAGCCTTTTACGATTACACTTGTTTGAATTAATGAATCAGTTTAAAGGTCACTTCTCTTATTTTATTTGTTATAAAAAATTGTGGGGTAATACCCAAACTTTCTTCCGGGAAATACCATTCACAAAAAGGCACAGTAACAGAATCTTCCTGAAGCAGGGCTCTTATTTTCTTATTGCATGTTGATTTAGATAATGTAAGGCACTGTTTACCAATAAATGTTTTCCAAAAATCCACTGAATGACAAATAATTGGAAATAAACATCCTTTTCGTCTATATATACCTGACAAGATAAATTGCAGTATACACTTTTATTCGTCTGAATGACTTTTTAGTTGGTGTCTGTAAATAAAATTAGAAAATCGTACTGTTTTAATGCATAAATGCCATTTTCTAAATGTTTGACCCATTTATTTGTTATTATGCCTGTTTAAAGGGCGTACAATGCTCACTGATTGTGCTTTGTTTAAATCAGTCTATGATTTAAACATATCAGAAGAGTTAATCAAGCACTTTTTTTATTTAAAAACACACACACATGCATGATTAAATGATCTAATTATCACCTCTGATTGCCCAATCACCACTAAATGCTGCGTCAGCGCTGAGAAAAACAACGTCATCGTCAAGTCACATGACGCCCAGTCTATGACGTAAGGCTAAATGCGGAAAATGTCGGTCGGTAGAAAACCTGGATCGACTGTTTCAACTCTTCGAGGCTTTTCACGGTTGTATTATGATTTACAGATCAGCAAATATCCTCACAAACTGCACATTCTGAAGATCGCCTCCTTTCTGGGTCACATAAACACAGATAAATTACTCTGAACTTTATGGGATAACGGCAGAGATTTATAAGGCATCGTGATGGCCAAACCTGCAGAACAAGGTAAATAAACCAACCATTTCACTGGTTTCAACATGTTTGTGAATTCAGTGACATTTAAATAAGCGCTCAGTATGTAAACAGAGGGAAATGTGGCTGACTTATTGTTAAATTAACCAGCTTGACAACAAATAGCACAATTCATAGGATATTTATAGCTAGTAAGTGTTGTTTTCTTTGTTGTTTATATGTAATCTGACACATTGCTATCTCCCCCCCCTCTCTCTCTCTCTCTCTCTCTCTCTTTCTCTGAATACATGTGTATTATTGTGTGTATTTACAGCTTACTACCGGTTTGTGGTCCTGTTTTTTAACTGTATGCTGACATTCGGCTCTTATTTCTGCTTCGACATTCCCAGTGTCCTGCAGGAGCAGTTTCAAGGGGTAAAGAGCAATTTTACTATCATCTTCACATCTTTAAAGGGTTCATATCATTGAGGAATATGCATATTTGGAGATATTTAGCACAATTTACACATACTACAGACTATTTTATGTAATTGTGTTGCATAAATGTCTTCAAAATTGTGTATGACTGCTTACGTTACATAGTGGCTGGCTTGTCTTTTATTGTTAATTAATAGTAAGAAGAACTAATGTGATTTAGTGCTTGCAGACCCAGATTTTGTAAGTTTTATCCCCTTTATTTATTTATTTTATTATTATTATTATTTACAATTTGTACAGTTGGTTAAAAATGGTTAAAAGACCTATAATAATCCATAATCCAACCAACCAACTCAAAGGATATCAACAGTGTTACAGATAACAGTGTGACACAGCTCAATACGTACAGAAGAAAACCATTTTCCTGTGAAATCAAATTTTCATGCGAACACATTTTTGTTTTGCAATGTCTTCCAAAACTTCACGTTTCATGTTTTACGTGTGATTTTTAACATGTTAAGCTCAGTCAGCATTCACATAGAAGCAAATATAAGTTGTCGGTTGTGTCTATACAACATCATTTTTCAAGTATGTTGTAAAATATAAATGTTTACAAATATTTTGGTATTTTTGAGAGCGTAGGTTGACTTGATCATGTTATTTACAGTTCCTAATGGCAGTAGGTGAAGCTTAATATCTGTAGCTGGACTTTACTCACTGTGACACTCTGATTGGTGGAATTGTGTTGCAGCATTGTGGGTAATGTAGTTTTTTCTGCATAAACTCATCTATTCAACAGGCTGGATTAACGCAACATAATCGCTTACTATTTGACATTGCGATATTTATTTTCTTCTGATTTACTGGAGTGAATCATTTACACAGTATATGTACAGATGATTTAAAGTAGAAATAGTAATTGGTATAACCCCCTATTGCTTTACATGGGAGTACAACAAACTCCTTGTGCAATGGTTGAGATGGAGAGTTAATTATTGTATGAATGTTTTTAACCACTCGTTCTCTTAAAATACCTTGGAGCAATGTCTGTTGAACTCCAATCACCTTGGATGCAGTCTTAATTTAGTCAGTTTAGTCATACTGTTTCTGACAGTTTGATAGGCTGATACATGGGCAATATCACACGAATAGCAGTGGGATATGACTGTATATCGACAATGGTGGGAGGTGTGTGTTGGCTTGAGGCCACAGGCCGAGTGCCTTATGCTGCGTTCACACCAGACGCGAAACGCGCATCAAGCGCGAGTGATTTAAATGTTAAGTCAATGCAAACGCGTGAATAGACATCCTGCGGTGCGATACGCGCGAATGGCGCGGTGCGAATGACGAGGCGCGAATGACGCAAATTGCGCAAATGGCACGGGGCGAATTGAGCGTTTTGCGCGTTTGACGTGCTTAACGAGCGTTTCGCGAGAATCTCTCGAGTTCGAAAATTTGAACTTCGGCGTACATTCGTGCCACGTTAACCAATCAGAAGCTTGCTCTTGTGGGGGCGTGATTGTGACGTAGAACCTGTTGTTCCGAGGGAAATCCTCCAGCCTTCACTGACAACAGTTCATCAAACCCGGGCTTGGCTCAGTCAGAAGCACCGCTGAAAGCCTCCGTCATCCAGGTTAAGTTTCTGGAGGAGTTTATGAGCTCACAGAGCTGGATGCACCTCTGAAAGAATGTAGTGGACTCAGACACGGCCCTAAACGTATCGACGCTGTTTTTCAGTCTTCATAAAGCACATAAACACTGTTATTTTCTTCATAAACTCCATGTTAGCCATTTAGCTATGAAGCTAGAGTCTTCGGGCTGACAGAAGCCCTGCCCATTACGCGAATCCGCGTCTGTTCTGAAGTGAATTTGACACGCGAATGAAGCGATGTTTGACGCGCGAATGAAGCGAGTAAACTCAAATGTTCACGCGGCTATTTAAGCGCAAATTGCGCGATTTATCCGCGCGTTCCGCGTCTGGTGTGAACACAGCATAAGTGTACCACCAGTGACGATATACAGCCATACCGCACTGCTATAAGTGTGATTTTTGCATTTATACAACAGTTAGACAACATAATTGCATATATAAATATGAAAATCAAACATGAAACACCCTTTTTTTTTCTACCCTAAGGGCTTATTATGCGTTCTCTGTCACCATCTTGTGGTGGAACGTAAACTGTCTTTGCTCTGCTCAGTATGACAGGCTGATGGCTGTCAACATGCTGAATATTTAAAACAGACACTATCCTTATAAATAAACTGCATAGTTGCAATCTAAACAACTACATTCTCACCTGAAAAGCCTCAAAGTACATTGTTACCCAACAGCTGCAATGTTTGTCAAACTATAGTCCTCTGCCTGCCACTCCTGTGGGCGGAGTAATACACAAAGGTGAAGAGGCTGTATGAGTGCTGATATTACTTTAATATCTCATGGCTTAGCCAATCAGATTCGAAAATCAGACAGAACTGCTGGATAAAATCAGGCCAAACACACAACATAACACAATCAGAAAAAACAGATTCAATAAAGAAGGCTCTGAATACACCGTGTTTTTGTGTGTTTTTACCTACAGAATTTGACGTGTCCAAACGGGACGGTGAGTAACAGCACCGGGAATGGCACAGGAACATGTGTGGAAGGTTTGGGAATGACACCACAGGAGTATAATCTACTCTACGCCATCTACGCCTGGACGTAAGACTTACACGCTTTATTTACTTTCACACCACTCAAGACTTATCAAGACTTATCTGAATCGATTCAGTTGTTCCTGAAACAGAGATTATAATTGTTACATTGTTGCTCTTTGCTCTTGGAGCGGTTCACTTTCACACTGCAAAGTTTCTAATCGGACCAAAAGAGCTAAAACAAGTCACGTGCGAGTAAACTCTCCTCACATTGGTCAGTTTGTCAGGGTTTATTTTGCAGCGTCCCGCTCAGCTGTCAGGAGAGGTGGTGGTTTGGTGGTGACTGACAGGGTGTGCGCGCGACGTGTCT